>NC_056739.1:1264420603-1264423103 GCF_019279795.1 Protopterus annectens | reverse complement strand
GGTGATAGTGAATTAGGAAGTGAAGCAGATTACAAGGAGGAAGCAAGGACAGCTATGAAGAGGATGAAGAATGGAAAGGCTGTTGGTCCAGATGACATACCAGTGGAAGCCTGGAGGTGCTTAGGAGAAATGGCAGTGGAATTGTTAACCAGATTGTTTAATGAAATTTTGGAAAGTCAGAGGATGCCTGAAGAGTGGAGAAAAAGTGTTTTGGTACCTATCTTTAAGAATAAGGGTGATGTGCAGAGCTGCAGTAATTACAGAGGGATAAAACTGATCAGTCACAGCTTAAAGTTATGGGAAAGAGTAGTGGAAGCTAGGTTAAGAAGGGAGGTGATGATTAGTGATCAGCAGTATGGTTTCATGCCAGGAAAGAGCACTACAGATGCAATATTTGCTCTGAGAGTGTTGTTGGAGAAATACAGAGAAGGTCAGAAGGAGTTGCATTGGGTCTTTGTGGACTTAGAGAAAGCATATGACAGGGTTCCTAGAGAGGAGTTGTGGTATTGTATGAGGAAGTCGGAGTGGAGAAATATGTAAAAGTAGTACAGGATATGTACAAGGGTAGTGTGACACTGGTGAGGACTGCGGTGGGAGTGACAGATACATTTAAGGTGGAGGTGGGATTATATCAAGGATCAGCTCCGAGCCCTTTCTTATTTGCAGTGGTGATGGACAGGTTGACAGATGAGATTAGACAGGAGGCCCCGTGGACTATGATGTTTGCAGATGACATTGTGATATGTAGTGAGAGTAGGGACCAGGTTGAGGAGACCCTGGAGAGGTGAAGATATGCTTTAGAGAGGAGAGGAATGAAGGTCAGCAGGGCTAAAACAGAATATATGTGTGTAAATGAGAGGGAGGGTAGAGGAATGGTGAGGATGCAGGGAGTAGAGTTGGTAAAGGTGGATGAGTTTAAGTACTTGGGATCAACAGTCCAGAGTAATGGTGAGTGTGGAAGAGAGGTGAAGAAGAGAGTATAGGCAGGGTGGAATGGGTGGAGAAGAGTGTCAGGAGTAATTTGTAACAGACGGGTACCAGTAAGAGTGAAAGGGAAGGTCTACAAGAGGGTAGTGAGACCAGCTATGTTATATGGGTTGGAGATGGTAGCACTGACGAAAAGGCAGGAGAGTCAGAGCTGGATGTGGCAGAGTTAAAGATGTTAAGATTTTCAATGGATGTGACTAGGATGGACAAGATTAGCAATCGGTATATTAGAGGGTCAGCTCAGGTTGGACAGTTTGGAGAGAAAGCAAGAGAGGAGAGATTGCATTGGTTTGGACATGCGCTGAGGAGGGATGCTGGGTATATTGGGAAAAGGATGCCAAGGATGGAGCTGCCAGGTAAGAGGAAAAGAGGAAGGCCTAAGATAAGGTTTATGGATGTGGTGAGAGAGGACCATGCAGGCGGTTGGTGTGAAAGAGCATGATGCAAAGGACAGGAAGAAATGGAAACAGATGATCCGCTGTGGCGACCCCTAACGGGAACAGCCGAAAGAAGATAATGATGACACACACACACACACATATATATATATATATATATATATATATATATATATATATATATATATATATATATATATATATAGATAAATATATATATATATACACACACAAACACACATACATATATATATATATATATATATATATATATATATATATATATATATATATATATGGTTTACTATCATAAATTCGAAAGTAAAAATAAATGTCTTTATTTTCGAATTTATGCATCGAAAATGAACATTTTCAAATAATAGTAAACTCGAAAACAAGGGTGTGCTGTCGAAAATGTTGCTTGCGACATTTACGGCGATACACAGCACGCCCACCCTTCCCATAATCACCTACCTACCTAACCGAACACACAGTTATGCAGGGGGGCTGTGCCCCCCCCACACCCCCCCCTAACTTAATATTCCAACTCCGAGATCGCACTACAGCGAGGAAAGGGATGCATTTCCCTAACCGCACTGTACCGCGATCCCCTCCCATGACCGAACGTTAGAATTGCGAATGCACAGTTCATTCGCAATGCAAACCTTCGCTCATGTCACCTGCCGTAATATGAAGTATTCGAACATCTGATGTTCGAATACTTCATAGCCGTGCAAATGCACGTCGACATAATGATAGCAAACCTATATATATATATATATATATATATATATATATATATATATATATATATAGATATAGAAGCATTAATAACAAGGTACATGAATTGCATGCACTTCTGGATGTCCACTCCTCTGAGATTCTCTGTTTATCTGAAACCTGGTTAAAACCTAACACTAAAGACAATGAAGTATTACCACCTGGGTACAACATACACAGGCTGGATCGTGCTTCGAGGAAGGGGGTGGGGTAGCTGTACTCCATAAATCTGAGTTGAATGTCACCATAGATGTAATACAACCACCTCAGATTAATAACTCAGAGATTCTTGCCACCAAATTGCAACTTACATTAATATCATCTGTATGTACATT
>NC_056739.1:1264413103-1264415603 GCF_019279795.1 Protopterus annectens | reverse complement strand
TCCCCCGGTGGGGGTATTAGAGCGAAGTAGTCGCTGCACTTTGCATTTGAAGGACACGCGAAGAGATCGCAGCAAGGTTGACCCCACTTGAGGAAGATATCCTTCGCTACTCTCGGGTTCAGAGACCACTCGTATGGTGAAAGGATGGTTTGACTCGGCCTGTCTGCCAAGATGTTCGAGCAGCCCGGAATGCGCGTCGCTATGAGAAAGCGGTTGGTGGAGATCGCCCATTCCCAAACTCTCATAGGTTCATAAACTCTCATGGCCTCTCAACAAAGTGGGTAGGATCTGGTTCCTCCTTGCTTGTTGATATACCAGACTACTGACATGTTGTCTGTCTGAATTGCAACTGTCCCCAAGGGAAGAAGGGCTTGGAATGCTTGCAATGCCAAAAGCACCACTCTCATCTCTAGGACAGTGATATGCAACAAGGTCTCTGAATGGGTCCACGTGCCTTGGATGGATCTGCCCACACAGTGCTCCCCCCCAAGGCGAGAAGCCTCCGTGGTCACTGTGATTAGAGGGGGGGACATACAGAAGGGGTGCCCTTTCTGGAGGTCCGGGGACTAGAGCCACCAGAATAGGGCTTTCCGGCAAACCCTGCTAAGGGGGATGGGTGAACTCAGTGGATGTTGCAGGATGGACCACTGAACCTGCAAGGTCCACTGGAGTACCCTCATATTCAAGCGCGCTAAGGGTAGCAGGTTGATTGTTGCCACCATGGAACCTAGAGCCCTCAGGACCA
Source organism: Protopterus annectens (assembly GCF_019279795.1). Lineage (NCBI taxonomy): Eukaryota > Metazoa > Chordata > Ceratodontiformes > Protopteridae > Protopterus > Protopterus annectens. The sequence goes on along the minus strand of NC_056739.1, from coordinate 1,264,414,858 downwards.
ATTCTGCTGGAGGAGCCGGGGAGTGTAGAAGGGCCAGCATGTGGAGCTTTAGTGTTCGAAGCCGGTCTGGAGTTAAGAAGACTTGCAAAAGGTTTGTGTTTAATCTGGCCCCAATGAAGTCCAAGATCTGGGTTGGTTGAAAAGAAGATTTTTTGTAATTGATTGTGATTCCCAGTCGGGAGGCCAAGCGGAGGAAGTAATCTCTGGCTGAACACACTAGATGCCTGGTGGGGGCGGTCAGAAGCCAGTCGTCCAGGTACGGAAAGACCTGTATTCCCTGGAGTCTCAGGTGGGCCACTACAACTGCCAAGACTTTGGTGAACACCCTGGGGGCTGTGGTGAGACCAAAGGGAAGGACCCTGAACTGGTAGTGGCTGGCTCCTAGCCGGAAGCGGAGAAACCTTCTGGATTGCCTGTCCATCAAAATGTGGTAGTACGCATCCTTGAGGTCTATAGAGCACATCCAGTCATTCTCCTGCAGGAGTGTGAGAATGGATTGAATGGTGACCATCCGGAACTTTTCTTTGGCCACTGACAGGTTTAGAAAGGACAGGTCGAGGATTGGTCTTAAGTCCCCCGTCTTTTTTGGCACCAAGAAGAACCTGGAATAAAAGCCTGATCCAGATTGGTCTGGGAGGACGTGCTGGATTGCTCTTTTTTCTAGCAGCTGGAGTATTTCTGTGGCTGCTGTCTCCCTTTGATTGGGTGGAACATCGGGGAGGCTCCGGTGTTTGGGAGGGAGATTGAGAAAGGGGATCTTGTAACCTATGGATATGATTTAAAGCACCCAGCGATCTGTTGTAATGGACTCCCAAACTGCTAGGTGCCTCGAGAAATGCCCCCCGAATGCCTCCAGAGAGGAGCAGTCGGGTAACCCTTAAGGGTTGCTGCGCGGGCCGATCAGAAATGGATTCTCTTGACCCAAAATTCTTCAGTCCCCCTCTGCCTCTGGCCCGGTGTCCACCCTGTCCTCCTCTGCCTCTGAAGGACAAGGGGTCAGGAGCGAAACGGGACTGTTGAGATTTCTGGAACCACATCTTCTTCTGTCCCTTTTGGTTCGTAGAGAAGGACCTCTGGGGAGCAGAGAAGCGGACTCTGACGGCAGACGTCTTCCCGTCTTTCTCGCGCTGGACCAGCGTGTCGTGTACGGTCTTGCCAAATAGCGAAGAACCGTCAAACGGGGCATTAGCGAAGGACGCCTTGAAGGGTTCCGCAAAATCGCAATGGAGGAGCCAAGCATGCCATCGTAAGACAATGCCCACTCCGCTAGCTCTAGCGGCTCCTTCCATAGCATGGGAGAGGAGCCGCATAGAGGTGTTCGCAATGGATTTGAGAGTGGCCATTCGGGTTGAGAATACTTTCTTATCCTCGGCCGACATGGACTCTGGGGGCGACCTGGCGTATTCTTTGATGAAATCCCGCTGGAGTCGTATCATGTGTGCTATATAATTCAGCGACCTTAAAGAGAAGGTGGCTGAAGCGAACATCCGCTTCCCCAGGTGGTCCATCGTCCAAGACACCTTGTCTGGAGGATGGCTCGAGGAACTCTCCTGGGCTAGTTCCTTTCTTGTGGTGGCCACCACCAACATGGCATCTACAGGAGCACCCTTGCTTCAACATGTCCCATCAGAAGGGGTGCTGAGAATTTTATCTAGTCTCTTTGGAATGGGCTCCACAGTGTCTGGCTCTTTCCATGCCCTGGTAGTAATCAGGTCTACCAGGTGATCAGCGGGAGGGGACACCCAAGAGGTAGAT
>NC_056739.1:1264340603-1264405603 GCF_019279795.1 Protopterus annectens | reverse complement strand
GTAGTCACCAAAGCCACAGATGAGGGTAAGGTGGTTCACACAGCCTACCTAGATCTCGCCAAGGCGTTCAACACCATCCCCCACTCTGGAATTATAGATAAACTCACTAAACTAGGTATAAATCCCTATGTCACAAGATGGGTTGCCAACTGGCTTACTGAAAGAACCCACACTGTGAAAGTAGCAGACTCCAAATCAGACTTCAGACCAGTGACAAGTGGAGTACCGCAGGGTTCAGTCCTGGGTCCTCTCCTGTTTGGTATCTACTTCTCTGAAGTACAGGCTAACACAGAAGGTCTTTGGCAACTAAATTCGCAGATGACTGCAAACTAGGAGCCATAATTGAAACTCCTAACAATGTGGACATCCTACAAAAAGGCCTCATTGAGACAGATGCCTTGTGTCAAAGACATGGTCTCAAGCTCAATGCCAAAAAGTGCACCATCATCCCCTTTGGTAAAAATTCTGTACCCATGAACTACTACATAGGCGGTAGTCTACTTAACACCGAAAGTGTGAGAAGAGACCTTGGGACACAGGTGGACAGTAGTCTCTCCTTTGATAATCACATTGCCAAAGTGGTCAGGAAATCCTTCTACATGGCACACCTCATCACAAAAAGTTTCTCATCCAGAAAAAAAGAGGTCATTGTTCCCCTCTACTCATCACTCATTAGACCCATTATAGAGTACAACGCCCCTTTTGTTATGTACCTCACACATCTACAACAACTGGAAAGGCCGCAAAAATACCTCACAAAGAGGATTACTGGCCTCAAACAGATGCCTTACGCAGACAGTCTCAAAATACTCCAGCTTTACTCCGTCGCATATCGCCTACTCAGAGGCGATCTCTGCCTAACATACAAAGCTATGTCAAACCCAGAGCTGTTGGACATGCTCCACTTAAGAAATCCCAATCACTCCGAACTACACGCTCTAGGGACCTAAACCTTGTCACCACGATAAACAGAACATGCTGGAGGGATAGATTCCTGTCCCAGAGACTTCCCATACTCTGGAACAGACTACCTATCTATGTCAAACAGAGCTCCTCATTAGCACTAAAATCTTGATGATTGGATGGGTAATAGGAAATTCACCCTGGGGATCACTTCTGTGGTTCTGCTTGACAGGGGCACAGGAAAATAATTTTCTTGGGTGGCAAAAGCCAGGGTACATTTTTGGCTAGGCTTGTACAGGCCCTAGGGCCAATAGCCTAGTACCTACCTATATATATATATATATATATATATATATATATATATATATATATATATATATAGATATATGTCTGTGTGTGTGTGTGTGTGTGTATATATATATATATATATATATACACACACATACATATATGTGTGTGTGCGGTTATACACACACACACATTATATATATATATATATATATACATACATATATATATATATATATATATATATATATATACATACACACACACACACACACACACACACACACACACGTATAGAAGAAGTATCAAACTGAAGATTTAGGGAATGATTTTTGTGATGAATGGTAAGGCTAATGATAATGAGTTAAAAAATGAAAACTGCTTTTCTTTGACAGAGCTTCGTAAAATATAATAAAAATACATACAGCTACTGCCAAGGCATACTCTATGTAACCTAGGCGGTGTATTTATCATGGCAAAACTTGCTCACAAACAATAACATTAGAGTTATGTACTTACCATAACTTGGCATCTGTGTTATCTGTAGTCCCCATTCATCATGCTAGGGTCTTGGATCCGATATCGTATCCGAGCCGGCAAGACAGACCACAGCTTAGCTCAAGCTCCTCCCTTCCCATAATGCCCTGCTGCCCTCCACTCCCTCAGATCGAATTTGTACAAGGAAAGAAGACAGACCAAAGCACTAACAGTAAAACAGAACCACCATAATCCAACCAATCTTCTAGGAAGGGGGCTGGAGGGTGGGACCATGATGAATGGTGACTACAGATAACACAGATGCCAAGTCATGGTAAGTACATAACTATAAATCTGATGTTATCTAGTCACCATTCCTCACACTAGGGTCAGAGTCCCCAGCTACCTAAACCCTGGGAGGTCTCAAGGAATCTAGAAACCAAATCCAATTTATAGTGGGAAATGAATGTGTCAAGAGAAGACCACGTTGCTGCTGCACAAATGTCATCTAAAGACTGATGATCTGCAAAGGCAGTTGAGGTAGAAACCGCCCTGGTGGAGTGAGCCCCAACTGGTGCAGACAAGGGAATACCTTCTGAAGAATAAATGAAGGAAATACATTGCAAAATCCATCGGGAGACCGTGACTTTCGAAATTCCTCTGTCCTTTCTATTCACAGAAAATGCTACAAATAGCTGGTCTGAACGTCTAAACTCTTGCGTTCTACGCAGATAAAAACAAAGTTGATGGTGAACGTCTAAGGTGTGCAGGATGTATTCCCTTTCATTGGAATAGTTAGAAAAAATACTGGAAGATGAATGCATTGATTGAGATTCGCTTTTGAGGCCACTTTAGGCATGAAGGATGGATCTGGCTTCAGAGACACTCTGTCCTTATGGAAAACTAAGTAGGGTGGGCTTGGTAGTAAGAGCTTGCAGCTCCGAAACTCTCTTCACTGCCACTAAAAAGGCAGTCTTCCAAGAAAAAAATTTAATATCGCAAGAAGCCACTGGTTCGAAGGGTGGTTTCGTTAATGCCTGCAGGACCAAAGTTAAATCCCACGAAAGAGAAGGACATTTCACAGGAGGCCGTAATAGAAAAACACCTTTTAAAAAAGGCCTTACAGAGGTGCGAAGAAAAGGCAGAATCACCACTAAAGGTGAAAATTCGAAATTACTCCCAACTGAACCTTGATCATGGAAAAACTGGCCCCTTCCTTAAAAAAAAGAGGTCAAAAAGATAAATATCTCGGAAATAAAGGCAGAGAAAGGGTCCAGATTCTTATTCTTTGCCCAAATCGAAAACCTCTTACATTTACTGGAATAAACCTTCTTAGTGGAAGACCTCTGGGAAGCAAGAATAATATCCTTTACGGGAGAAGCTAGCCTGGACTTAGCCAAAATCACTGGAACTGGACATAAAAACGCTGTCAGATGTAAAAGTCTGAAGGTTTGGGAGCGGGAGAAGAGATGAATGAGACAAAAGATCCGGAATTTGATCAAGCACCCAGAGTGAATGCCTCAGGGAGCAATGAGGATCAATTGACTCTTGAGGCATCTGGCTTTCTGAAGTATTCTGGAAATGAAAGGCAAAGGGGGGAAAGGTATACAGGAGACCCGGAGGCCAATCGTGGGTGAGCGCATCCCTGGGGGATTCCCCTCTGGGGGATGACTGCAAAGAAACTGCCGCACTTGTGGTTGAGAGGAGATGCAAACTGATCACAGATCTGCTGGAGCACCACTGGATTCAGGGACCACTCGTGAGGGGTCAAGATAGCCCTGCACAATTTGTCCACCAACACGGTGGATGCTCCGGGATGTGCCTTGCAATGAGAAACCACCCCGTGGCCATCGGCCATTCCCAGACCCTCATGGCCTCAAGACAAAGCAGATAAGAACACGTGCCCCCTTGCTTGTTTATATACCAAACAACAGCCATGTTGTCCGACAGAACTGCAATCATTCAGGAGGCAATCTTGAAAGGCTTGCAACAACAGAAGGATTGCCCTTATCTCCACAACGTTGATGTGCAGTTTGGTCTCTGATGGCAACCTTGTCCCTTGGACCGTTTGTCCCTGGAAATGTCCCCCCCAGCCTAGGAGGGAAGCATCTGAGGTGACAGTCACTACAGGAATTGGTGGAATGAATGACCTGGCCGCTAGAAGGTCCGGTGAACGAATCCACCATGAAAGATGCCTTGGACACACTGGGGTGAGCCGAGTGATGAACGATAGGGGATGCGGAAACGCTGACCACTGAACTGCAAAGGTCTACTGAAGATCTCTCATATGGTACTGAGCCATCGGTACCAAACAAATGGCAGCTGCCATGGATCCTAGAGCTCTGAGAATGAGTGAAGCCAGAGGGAAAGTTTTCTCCAGCAGAACCTGAACCTGGGCACGAATAAGAGACACCAGGTGAAGAGGAAGGGCTGCAATCTGCATGGTGGTATCTAACAGAGTGCCTATGAACTCCGGACGAGTTGGAATCAAGGAGGATTTGGCCATGTTCACTGTAATGCCCAACCGATGAAATAGGGAGAGTACGGTGTGAATGTTATTCAATAGTGGATGCCTTGTAGGGGCCCGTCAGGAGCCAATCATCCAACTAGGGAAAAACCTGGATTCCCTGTAGCCAGAGATGAGCTGCCACCACCGCCATGCATTTGGTGAACACCCGGGGGGCTGGGGTGTGACCGAAGGCAGGGCCCTGAACTGAAAATGATCAGCTCCCAGGCGAAAGCGGAGAAACCTTCCGGATCATCGAGCCATTTTTATATGATAGCATGCGTCCTGGAGATCCATTGAGCACATCCAGTCGTTGCTGTGCAAGAGGGGCACAATCGACTGCACAGTGACCATCCAAAACTTCGACTTCTGTATGAACAGGTTCATGCGACTGTGGGCCAAAATAGGACATAGGTCCCCTGTTCTCTTTGAAACTAAAAGGAAGCAGGAATAAGTTCTGGATCTTCTCTACCCTGTGGTGACCTCTTGGATGGCTCTTTTCTGAAGAAGGTTCGCAAACACCTGTCGGGCCAACTCTTCCTGACTGGATGGCATGTCTGGAAGGGTTCTGAATTTCAGGGGAACTTCCGAAAAAGGAATGCAATAGCCCTTGGATATAACTGCTAGCACCCACTGATCATTTGTAACACTTGGCCAGGGTAGAGGGTGCAAAGATAACAGACCCCTGACTGCCTCCAGGGAAGGGCAGCCGAGCAACTTCTCACGGATGCTGCAAAGGTTTCTCAGAGTAGGGTTCCCTAGAACCTTGATTTTGTGGGCCACCCCTGCCCCTGGGGTGACGTCTACAATTGAAGCCTCTTCCCTGTCCCCTGGAAAATAAATCCTCCTGAACATCCTGGAAAGAAGACTGCGCCTTCTGAAACCACATCTTCTTACTCCCCTTCTGGGTCTTAGAAAAGGACCTCTGAGGGCCAGAAAACCTGATACCAACGGCCGACAGTCTTCCCTTCCTGTTCACTGTGGGTCAACGTCTCTTTCACAGTGGGACCAGAGTGGAATCAAAGGGGGCGTTAACAAATGAGGTCTTGGAAGGCCTCTGCAAACCCGCTCAGGCGCAGCCAGGCATGACGTCTAATGGCGATGCCCGAGCTCACCACCCATGATGATCCCTCTGCAGCACTGCAGATTAGCCTCATGGATGAATTTGCAACTGAATGAAGGGTTAACAGCTTTGGAGAAACTACCCTGAATTCCTCCTCAGACATGGACCCAGAGAGGGAAGTAGACAGTTCCTTTATCAAATCCCTCTGGAGACGGGTGAAATGTGCAAGCTAATTTAAAGCTCGCAGGCTAAAGGCAGCTGAGGCGAACACCCACTTTCCAAATCTGTCCAGAGCTCTCGATTGATGATTGGGAGGATGGACAGAAGAACTCTGCTCTGCCAATTCCTTTTTGGTGGCAGCGGCCACCACAATAGCATCAACCGGGACCACTTTGGCCCAAAAGGTTTTATCTGCTGAGGGACTAAGAAAATTGTCCACTTTTTTTGGCACTGGCTACATGGTATCTGGCTCCTTCCAAGCTCTGTTGGCCACAAGATCAATGAGAGGATCAGCAGGGAGGACACCCAAGAGGTAGATGGGCCCGTATCGAAAGCCTCCAGAAATATGGCTTGCTCCGAGTACGGGGATTGGGCAGACCAACTGCATTTGGCCTTGAGGATCTCGAGTATGCCTCCAAAGGAGAAAAACTCTAGCGATGATCTCTGGGACCCATCCCCTTCATCAGCATCCGTATCCTCAGTTAGGGACTTCATAGGGGAGTCAGATGTCTCTTCTTACATGTCCTCTTCCCAGGAACTTCCTCCGCCGGAGGCTATGGGGAAGACTCAGAAGAGGAGGGGACCCCTGAGGGGGAGGCACACCCTGAAGGCTAGGTCAGGCGGGCTGACCGGAAGCAGGATAACTCGGGCTGCTCAGATAATGAGGCTGGGTAGGATGACCGGGTGCGGGGGAGGCAACTCTGATTGCAGAGAAGGATCTTTTCACAGCCCAGAAAGCAGAAGGACTGGAGGAGGTCCCATCCCCCTCTCCTGCTGATAATACCCTAGCAGAAGAGAAGGTAGACCCCCCCCAGCACCCGCTCCACAGGACAGCACCGGACCGGAGCTATCGAAGGCCGAGACCCCAGAGGAAGAGACCAGTCTGAAAAACCCGGGCCAGAATCCAACCCCATGGACCCCAGGTCGACAGCCCTGACCAGAGGGATGGTCCATCCTGAGGGGACAGGAACAGTACCAACCACTGATCCCACTAGGGAAGGATCCAAACAAGTACACAGACATCCCCTAGCCTCCACTCAACAGTCCCTGAGAATCCAAGCCACTGGTCGGATGAAGAGCAGCTAAATGGGAAGTGGAGACTGGATTCCCGACCTGTGGGCCAGGGAAGCCAGAAGTCCCAACTCCATCTGAGCTTTCAGAAAGGCCCACATCATCCTGTCCATATCCATAGGAAGGGCACTCCTGGAAGATATGGAGGACCTGCTGGGGGAGCAATGCCTGGAGCCTGAATGTCTTCTCTTGTCTTCCCTAGAGTGAGAGACCTACTAGGAGAAGACAGGGCCTGTGCGGAGGACAAAGGATCCAAGGGGAGATCCTCCACTACAATCGGCTCCGGCACGACTGTCCGATCTGACCTAAATCGGAGCCGAAACCAACCAAGGATCTGTAATAACACCCCTCAAATCTCTCGGATCTGAAGTGGTCGATCCGTGGGCATGGCTCCCAACCTCAGATCCGAAGGTCTGGAGTCCAAACCCTAGATCCGGGAGAGGGAGCTGAAGGTGGCTGATCCAAAGGCTTTCGATCCAAACCCTTGGATCCAGGAGTAGGCTCCCTGAACATTCTGGGACCCGAAGATCTCAGATCCGACATTGCCCTGGCTGGAGGTGGATCCGAAAGCCTGGGCCGTTTGGACGGGGCCTCCTCCACAGGAATCCTCTTTCTAGCCCCTGGGGAGCCTGCCTTGGCACCAGTGACAAAGGGGCCTCCTTTGACCAAACCTTTAATAAGCAGTTTATTACGACGGTCAACCAAAGCTCTAGGATTGAAGGCGGCACTCCACCTCAAGGTGGTCACCACTGAAAGAATACAGACACTCCTTGTGTGAGTCAGAAATGGGCATTTTCCAACCACACGAGGAGCACCTTTTAAAACCTAATGGTTTATCCGACATAACTAGCCTAGGGGAAAAATATTTATTGAAGTCAAAGATATGCCAAGTCCAGAAACACTAAACAAGACCATCTGAAACATTCAACAAGCACTTGCTACTACTTAAGCAACTACTCTAACTAGGCCAACACAGTACACAAAAAACACAACAAACCCGGGAAAAGGGCGCCAAGAAAAGGTCAAAAACCAACCAGGAGGGGAAATAAAGGGTAGGATAGCTATCACCAACTCTAAAACAACGGAAAAGCCCAATTAGAAACAATTAACCCAAAGATACACTTACACCAAATTAGGAGCTGAGTCTGTCTTACTGAAGCGGCAAACGAGATCTGAGGGAGTGAAGGGCAGCTGGGCATTACAGGAGGGAAGGCTGTGTCTGCCGGCTCAGATCTGATATCGGATCCAAGACCCTAGTGTGAGGAATGATGACTAGATAACATCAGATCCATTTTAAAAGACACCAAACACAAAAACATGCTTATACAGTGCCATAAGAAGGTATATTGTATATCCACTAATTTCAGTGCAACCAGGAAAAATACTACTTTATGTCAGACTGAGATAAGCTACCTTTGAAGTAATACCGCTGCAAGGTTACTTTGAAAAGTTATATAAAGATGTGCATGTGACTTCAAAGTGACAAGCCAGTACAATGCCCCTTAAAAATTCTAGTTCATTTAACAAGTTCTACCAGAAAAAAAAAAAAAAAAAAACAGAATGCCACCCTTCTGTCATACCCAGTCTTCTTATCTGAACTACTTATGTGTCCCCTGTAAAACCCATTGGGAAACTTACTTAGTTCTAAAACTGCAAGTTCAAATTCCCATAGTCTACAACTCCCATTTCTTCAGCTAAGATGTCTTGAATTAAAAATGTATTTATTGCACAAATCTGTAGATAAATAGCTACAGGCCTATTAGTGCATTTAGCTTATAATGTACTTGCATATGAATTATAATGCTATGTTGTGTCATAAAACATGTTTTACTATTCTACTTTTCTGCGCACATCAGCGGTAATGTACATATATATCATTTTGTTACTCTAAGTTGTGTCATGCTACATGTATTTTGTTTTATTCTGCCCTTGTACTCAGGCTGTGGCTGAAAAGGATTTTCGGCAGAGCCCACTTACCAAAAAGCAAGCCATTCAATCTAAACATAAAAACCTCACAAATATATAAATAGAATCTAACCTAAACAGATGTAACAAAGCAGAAATAAGATTCCCCAGTCTGGGTGCTTAATACTCTGGAAGTCACCCCAAAATATCTGCAACTCACAGACCGAAGGCTGATCACTTCAGGAAACAAAAAACACAACCTGCTCTATCTTTCAGCAATGCACCACCAAGCATCCTGGACTACAGGAGGAGTCTAGCCCCACTCTGGAGATGCCTATAAAGGCCTGAAAGACAGAAAGAAACAAGGCATTTGCCTGTGGCCAACTGCCACAGATAAGGAAGAGTACTGCAGCAGGTGACCCCTACAATGAAAACAACTGTTTTCATACCTGAAAGGAGATTCGGATATGAACAAAGCATTACAAGTAGAAGCATGAAGGGGTGAATGACCTCCAAGAATACCTCACTTTTGTACAAATGGGGTCTAAGGGTTCACATGAAGAGTAGTATGATGTCTTCTTCCAACATTCATTTCATGTTGATGACAACCGTAAGGACTGAATGAAAAAGATTCTCCAATATATATAAAACACCTGAACCAAGCATGAAAATATTTACTTGGAGAAAATGGGAAAAGTAGAATTACCAGAAGTATTTTAAAGGTTAAACAGGTGACATTCATTGCATTTTTGAGGTAACTGAGGAGACCAGCCAATTATGCCAAGAGGCTGTCCTGCACAAACAGCAGGTTATTAACTTGAAATTGTAAAGGGGGGGGGGGGGGTGAAATTAGTCTGAAAGAACAAGAATGTCTGGACAAGAGCCCTTGTCATTATTAGCTGCCTGTTTATTTTAACTGCTCTCTCTCTCTCTCTTGGCTGCCAATCAGTGCAATCAGTTGCCATCTGGAAAGTTTCTGCACAGGTCTGTGTGGTCGTGCCACTCTGCACACAGAGACAAAAGTTAATTAGGATCTTCTCTTAGCTTTCTAAAAGGGGACTGCTGCATTTCATCTCCAAGCAATTCACTGCACTCAATCGGCACAAGGGCAAATAAATGGAAAACTCTGAGTTCAGTTTAATTCTGCTACTAATTGGCCTAATTTACTTCAAAAACTGCATGAAGCATCAAGAGCACTGATATACTTGTACAGAAACAAGCCCCTACATAATAACTCAATATGTGGAAATTAATGTGTAAATTACTTCAGTCCATTAATTCTCATTAGCCTGTTCACAGCCAAGATAAGGCTGAAATCATAAATGCAGATATTCTGAATATTTATTCACATCAAAAAATTAATTTTAGCTGGCTCCCCGATGAGGCAATTCTCTATAGTGCTTCTATACTAATTTTGCCAATTTTCTGCATTTGTTTCTCATTATCTGTAAAAGATTGAAATTGTTACAGGTCATCTACTAAAATGCTGGGGTTTGCTAGAAATTTTCAACACTGCTACATCTGCTATGCTCATTTTTACAGCAAACATTTGTTTTAAAAGATAATATTGTATTTAAAGACATAATATGATGTTTGAAACATTTATCTGGCATGGTCACAGTCACTTTTATGTCAATGAAGATGTACTCCTGTACATATCTTGCATTTAGTCCTCACAGTAATAAAACAAAAGATCTTACTGGTTCAAGATGAAAGTTATAACTGGTTTAGGACACTCAGAAAGCTATTTGCTGTACACAAGTATGGTCACCGATTTAAATAAATGTGTGCAAACGTATCTGCAAATTTCCCTTTTTCAAGGCATCAAAGTTGTCTGCATCTTCTGAAATTACCTTAAAATCTGCCTATACTTTATTAGGCAAATCAAACAAAATTGTTGAAGCACATTCATAATTTTATCACTATGAAGCATATTTACAGTCTGATGCAGGCAACATGGCATAACAAGCAGTCTTTTCCACAGATCTACCAACGTTGGCCCAATTAACGGATAGTGACCTACCTACAGGAGTTCCACCTTCAAAGATGGGAAACGGGAAAGAGAGAGGTGCAGGGGCCTCACAACTTTGCCCAGTAATACAGTAAGCATTCTATAACTCTCCTGCATTAAGGAGACTCCACGACAGCAAGACACAACTTACTGGACGCAGCCCACTCGTATGGAAGAGGAAACAATAGGACTGAAAAACACTGCACACAAATAATTTATCCAAACTGCTCTCTTATATGCATGGGTTATCAAATGCAAGTGAAATCCTGATATATAGGTTGTGCCAAATACCGCCAAAGAAGGTGCAAAGTAAACCATTTCATACAGTAGAATGGGTAACGTTCAAGGCTGCAAGAATCAAACAGAGTGACCTACACTTCAGCCTGTAGCTGCTGATAATGGCATCACAAACAATATTAAATTCATTAACTTTATAGAAAGGGAGAAAAGTACAGTTGTGCACATTTACCATAAATGTAGATGTTCGGGTATACTCACTGTTGCAGTCATCACCTGTGGTTTATCCCTGCTGTGGTAGCCCTCAGCCAGCCCGAATACCAGAGTCAAATGTTTTTCTGCATCAGCTGCTGTCTGATGTCAGGTCATTAGTGCTACAAAGGAAGGCAGCCGACACCATTACATCAGTTTTTCTTGCCCTAACCAGTCAGAGACCCAAGTAAATATGTTAAAGTGGCCTTGGTGGCTAAAAGCCACCGTTAGAAACTTATGTCTCCCTAAAGAAAGAAGATTCAAGGGAGAAAGAGGGTGGAAAACCAGGACTGCAACAGTGAATACACTCAAACATCTACATTTATGGTAAGTGTACACGACTGTACTATGTTCTTCATATTTCACAGTTGCAGTCATCACCTGTGGGAGGATTCCCAAAGCTGAGGAGAGGGATGGTAGGATTAGTAAGAGACCTTGTAATGGGTCAGCATGCCCTGCAGAACTGCAGAGGCAAACCCTGCCCTAGCCTTAGAAAAAGGAGGTAGGTTGGTGGTAATGCTTGGTAAAGGTATGGACAGAAGTCCAGGTGTGAGCTTCAGGGATGTCCCAGGTGGGAACTCCTCTGAAGAATGCTGTGGAAGTGGAGGCTGCCCTAGGGGTGGTTTCCCATGCCAACCGTAGCAGAAATGGATACAGTGTGATATCCATTTTGGAAATGGTTCGTTCGGAAATGGGCTTCCCCCTGCCCCTGGGGCAAAGCTGACAAGTAGTTGATCTGTTTTCCTGAAGGGCTTAGTACAGTCCAGATAGTATCTGAGCTGTCTGTGCATGTCTAGTGAGTGCAGAAGTCTTTCCTCTTGTTTTGAGGGTTAGGAAAGTAGGTGGGTAGATGTTTGGCCTGGTTGAGAGTTACATTAGATACCACCTTGAGCAAAGGAGGGATTAGTCCACAGGAAGACCCTGTCTGCATGGAAGATGATGAAGGGCTCAAAGGCCATCAGTGCCTGAAGTTCTGAAACCCTTCTGGCTGAGGTGATAGCCAGGAAAAAAGCAGTCTTCCAGGAGAGGTATCTTAGTTCTGCTGAAGCAGCAGGTTCAAAGGGTGGTAAAGTTGGTCTTTCCCAAAACATAATCCAGGTCCCAGGCTGGAGAGGGTGGCCTTCTGAGAGGTCTGATATTAGAAACCCCTCTGAGGAAATGTTTGATCAAAGGGTGGGAGAACAAAATGAGCTGAAATGGCTGAGGTGTGGATTTTAATAGAAGAGAAGGAGAGGCCACTGTTAAGTAGCTTCACTAGGTAATCCAGGATAAGAGGGATGGAAGGTTGTGAGGTACTGCCCCCTCTGGACTGGCACCAGGAGCAGAATATTTTCCATTTCCCTGTGTAAGATTTTCTGGTGCTGGGCCTTCTGGCCTCTGTGATAATGTCTAGGACCTGTTTGCTTAACAGGGGCCCCTTGATTGCCTAAGAGTATTAGCCATGCTGATAGTTTGAGAGTCTGCAAGTCTGGGAGTAGCACCCCCTCCCCGCTGAGTTAAAGAGATCTGAGATCAGGGGAAGCTGCCTGTTAGGCTGTAAGGTCGGGCCGCGCAGTAAGGGGTACCAATGTTGTCTGGGCCAATCTGGAGCAATGAGGATGGCCTTTCATCTCTTCTCCTTTAATTTGATCAGTAACAATGTTGTCTGGGCCAATCTGGAGCAATGAGGATGGCCTTTCATCTCTTCTCCTTTAATTTGATCAGTACCTTGGGGATAAGAGGCAGATGAGGGAATGCGTTGACAAAGAGGGTGTTCCAGGGAAAGGTCAAGGCATCCACCTTCCATGCTAGGTAGTGATACTCCCTGGTACAGACTTTTTTCAGCTGATGGTTGGGGTACGAAGCAAAGAGATCCACCTCTGGAGTCCCCCTTGCCTGCGTGATTTGTAAAAGGATTTTTCTGTAGAACTGCCATTTGTGGGGGTCCAGTAAGTTTCTGCTTAAGTGGTCTGCCAGGGTGTTGTTGATCCCTGGTAGGTATTGGACAATCAGGTGTAGTCCCATGGAAGAGGCTGCCAGCCAGAGGTTCATGGCTAGCCTGCACAGAGGGAAAGATTGGGTCCCACCCTGTTTTGTTGATGTACCACATCACTGTGGTGTTGTCTGTTTTGATAAGGAGACCCCCTGCCTTGAGATGGGGTCTGAAAGATGTCACAGCCTTTTGCACTGCCATAATTTCCTTCTGGTTGATGTGTAAGGGAAGGTGCTGGGCATCCCAAAGACCTTGGGTGCACCTGCCTTCTAGGTGAGCGCCCCAAGCTATGTCTGAGGCGTTGGTGGTAATGGTCTGGCTGGTTGGGTGGAGGTTGAAGGGAAGACCCTTGTTCTGGGCACGTGCCCCTGCCCATCACAGAAACTCGGCCCTTATACAGGGGATCAGAGGTAGATAGGTCTCTAGAGGTTGAGAGTGCTGACACCAAAGGTTCTTTGGGTACCACCGAAGTTTTCTCATATGATGCCTGGCCAGAGGAATTAGAAGGATGCAAGAAGCCATGTACCCAAGACTTGTAGGAACTTCCTCACAGTGAGGTGACTTCTGGCAGTCAGCTGGGTGAAATAGAGGCACAGGAAGCTCTGCTTTTCTGGGGATAGGAAGGCCATTTTGGATGTTGCGTCCAGCAGTGCTCCTTAGAAAATTATCTTCCTGTAGGGGGTTTGCCTTGATCTCTTCTAGTGGATGGTGTAGGATGGTGTACCCTGAGGGGGTTATGGGGATTTTGACAGAGAGGAGGTCCTTGAGGAGCTATTCTTTTCCCTCTGCCTGAATGAAGCATTCGTCCAGATAAGGGTAAATCTGTATATTTTCTTGTCCACCAGAGGCTAAGGCATCTTCTAGATGTAGGGTAACTAACCATGCATTTTTTGTCAGCACAGGCAGCGGCTGCTGCAAAGTTATCATTATAAATTGGGTGACAGCCAGGAAGGTGTTCAGAGTGGGTAGATTCAGGGTGGGGCACCAAGTGCCCTCTATCCTGGGAACAAGGAATAGTCTGGAATAAAAGCCTTTGCCTGTTTAATCTGAGAGGACAGGTTCTACTGCCCCTAGGGAAAAGAGAGCTTAGACTTGTTTCAATGCCTCTGCCCAGTGATTTTGAGGTAAGGGTACCCTCTTGGAATTGGGATTTAGTAGAAGGAAAATTTGTATCTCTGAAAAAAGATCTTTAAGACCCAATGGCCCTTAGTTGTAAGAAGCCAATTTTTCAAGCAGAGGGAGAGCCTTCCTCCTAGTATTTGGTGAGTGAACAGAGGGCAGAGGGTAGAAGAGCGAGCCATTGAGGGTTTTTACCCTAAAGGAATGGCTTAGAACTCCCTGCCTTTGGAGTGGAAGTGGTTCATCACTTGGTTCTCTGTTGTCCCTGGGACAGGGGTCTGGGTTGTCTATCCCTGCAGGGCTTACCTTGCCAGTCTGCGAGGTGCAGGAAAGGACCAGTGTTTTGAGGGAAAATTCCTGCTGAACCTAGGAGATTGTACCTGAAGGAAATCTTTTACTGTCTGCATAGAGTTTGCTTTGTCTAACATCTTTTTAAGCACCTCTTCTGCTTTTACTCCAAATAAGTGTTCCGTATCCAAAGGTGCATCAAGTAATTTAGATTTGACATAATCAGGGAGAGGTTGTTCCTTCAACCATGCATGTCTCCTAATGACAGATCCTGACACTGCTGCCCTGCTTGAGGCTTCCAGGGCATCATATCCACAGTGTAAAGAGTGTTTAGCCACTTGACAAGTAGAGTGCAGTAAATCTGCTAACTCTTTTGAATTGGCACAGTCAGGAAAGGTAGAAATCTTTTGTTTTAATAGTTCCAAAAAGTGTGTTGTTGATATTTTTAACATGTGGAACTGACAGTTGAGTGCTCTGATAGCTAAGGTTGCAGAGGTGTATACTTTTTACCCCATCTGTCCAGAGCTCTAGAGTCCTAGTCAGAGGGAATAGGGATCTTTGTAGAACTAGCCTTAGCTCCTTTAGATCCTTGTGTAATGACCTCCAGGTCTGCAGCAGGATTTCTGTACAGGTATTTGTGAGAATCCGGTACTCTAATACCGGTCAGGTTTTCTGGGATCGAGTGGGAGGGTGTCAGGAGTTGAGCTGGATTCATGGAAGACATCAACCACATCTAACACTGGAGGGATGGCCAAGGGTCTGTGCTGGAGCAGGTCTAGAAACTCTTAGTCTTTTCTTAGACTGACAGAAGTCCTGGGATTCCCAGTGGAAATGTTCCCCGAGGATGTAAAGGGCTTCCCGAAAGGAAGGACCATCTGGTGGGGAGGCAGAATGAATGGATTCCTCTGCATCTGAATCCTCATAAGCAGTCAGAGGTAGTTGTTCCTCTTCAAAATCTGAATAATCTGACTCCTCAGAATCCTGTTCTGTCAGTATTTCAGGAGAAAGGTCTCTTTTCCTTTTAGAAGTTGTGGCCTGACTACCCCTGATAAGGGTGATAAGATCCTCTGCCATTTTAAGCATTTGTGCTTGGGGTGGTGGAGCAGGAATAAAATGGTGGCTAGAGGTAGTTTTCATAGGAGTGGCTTTGCTTCTAGGCCTAAGAGTATCCATCGGTCTGAGGGAAACGGTACTCAGAAGACAAGAAGTCTTTTTTTGTCTAGATTCGGTAGTGCAAAAGACCTCCTTGAAGCATGTGCCTGCGTTGTGGCTACGGACCCAACCGAGCAGAGACAACCAAAGGCTCGGAAGATGAAGAAGATTTCTGCGGCATACCAGACTCCAAAAGGGTCTCAGTAGAGGCCTGCGAAGGTATCAAATCAGGCATCAGGGGCTGCAAAGGCACCTCACTGAATTCTGGAGAAGTGACGACCTGCTTAGCGGTACAGTCATCAGAAGGCTTAGCCTTCTGTGGTCTGTCTCTATCTTTATCCTTACATTTTTTCAGAATGTCTACGGATTGTTTGCTGACTGACACCATTTTGGCTACAATAACAGCTCTACAACGAATGGTTCTCGCATTAAAGAGGGCACAGAACTGGCAATGGGGGACGTTGTGGTCTGGGTCTAAACAAGTGATGCAGTATGAATGGAAGTCTCGGTGTGGTATTTGCTTTCCACAGGCGAGATAATTGTTAACTTTTTTCAGACATTGATTAGTGCAAGAAAAAAGGATCCCCAACGGGGTACTTAGCTTTAGACATTTTCAGCTGTAATTTAAACTCTGCAACCGACCGGCACACTTGTGAACTGCTTCTGCTATGGGCTCCAAGGCAAGAAAGACTGATGTAATGGCATTGGCTGCCTTTCTTTATAGCACCAATGACCTGATGTCAGACAGCATGCAACATCAGCAGATGCAGAAAAACATGGACTCTGGTATTCGGGCCGGCTGAGGGCTACCACAACAGGAATAACCCACAGATGAGGACTGCAACAGTGAAACACGAAGAAAGTACAGTTGTGTACACTTACCATAAATGTAGATGTTGGAGTATATTCACTGTTACAGTCATCACATTTGGGTTATCTGCCTGCAGGTAGCCCTCAGCCAGCCTGAATACCAGAGTCTTGGGATTTCTACGTCGGATGCTGTCGCTTCTTCCATGACGTCAGGTCATCAGGGGTATAAATCATGCAGCTAACGCCATTACATTCGTTTTTCTTGCCCCAGATGTCAGGTGCCCCCAAAATATGAAGCAATTATATGGTGTGAAACACCCCCAGCAAAAAGCAAACACATAGTAGAAGATATGCCAAACCAAAAAGGATAGTTGAAAGCAAAGAATCAAGGGGGCTGGAGGGAGGTAACCAGGACTGCAACAGTGAACAAACTCGAGAATCTACATTTATGGTAAGTGTACACAACTGTACCATGTTCTTCGTGTTTCACTGTTGTAGTCATCACATTTGGGTTGATTCCCAAAGCTAAGGAAGGGTGGAGGTAGATTAAGAAGCATTAGGCCTGGCAATCAGGCCCTGTAAGACTGCTGTGGCAAATCCAGCTCTGGATTTAGAAAAGATAGGCAAGTGGTACTGCTTAGTGAAAGTGTGTACTGAGCTCCAGGTTGCAGCTTCTAGGATGTCCCCGGTAGGGACTCCTCTGAGAAATGCAGCAGAGGTAGATGTAGCCCTAATGGAATGTGTTCTTATCCCCTGTGGGGTAGGCCTTCCGTGGTGCTTGTAGCAGAAATGGATACAGTGTGCTACCTATTTAGATATGGTTTTGCTTTGAAATGGCCTTCCTCTCTGCCCCTGCAGCAAAGCTGACTAGCAGCTGGTCAGATTTTCAGAGAGGCTTAGTCCTGTCCAAAGAGAATCTAAGCTGTCTGTGCACGTCTAGAGAATGCAGTATCCTTTCCCCTTTATTTTGAGGATTAGGGAAAAAAGTAGGCAAATGAATGGACTGATTTAAAGCCACACTAGACACCACCTTGGGCATAAAAGATGGGTTAGTCCTGAGGGAAACCCTGTCCGCATGGAAGATAATGAAGGGTTCCACTGCCATAAGGGCCTGTAGTTCAGACACTCTTCTTGCTGAAGTGATGGCTAGAAGTAAAGCTATTTTCCATGAGAGGAATTTCAACTCTGCTGTAGCAGCCAGTTCAAAAGGGGGAAGTGTAAGTTTTTCCAATACAAAGTTAAGGTCCCAGGCTGGAGTGGGAACTCTCCTTGGGGGGGGGGGGTCTTAAATTTTTGGCCCCTCTAAGGAACTGTTTTACCAGAGGATGAGAGAAGAGGGCTGGCTCAGTATTATAATGAGTTGAGATGGCAGAGGCATGAATCTTAATTGAAGAGAAGGATAGGCCCTTGTGAAGCATTTCTGTTAAGTAATCTAGTATAGGAGGTAAGCTGGGCACAGTTGTGGCCATCCCTTGAGACTGGCTCCAGGAACAGTATCTTTTCCACTTTTCTGAATAGGATTTTCTAGTACTAGGCCTCCTTGCCTCAAGAATGACATCCCGCACCTGCTTACTGAAGGTTGCTAGAGGCGAGTTCAGGGGATTACCAGGCTGCAAGGTTCAGGGTCTGAAGCGGAGGGTGCAGAATTTGGCCCCCTGCTGGGACAGCAGGGAAGGGGTCCAAGGTGGGTGCCATGGTTGCAGCACTGTCAGACTGTGCAAAAGAGGATACCAGTGCTGGTGTGGCCAGTCTGGTGTGATCAGGATTGTCCTTGGCTTGTCTTGTTTGATCTTTAGTAGAACCTTCAAGAGGAGAGGCAGAGGGAGAAAGGCATAGACTGAGAGGCTTTCCCAAGAAAAGGACAGGGCATCCACCTTCCAAGCTTGGCTGTGGTGAGTTCCGATGCAGTATTTGTTCAATTGATAGTTCTGAGGGGAAGCAAACAGGTCCACCTCTGGTGTCCCCCATCTGTTCCCCAAAAGTTTGAATATTTTGGGTTCCAGTTTCCATTTGTGTGGGTCGAAATTTCAGCTTAAGTCGTCTTTCAGTGAATTTAGTTTGACTGGCATGAATTGTGCTTGCAGGTGCACTTGGTTGCTCAAGGCTGTGTTCCACAGAGCCATAGCTAGTCTGCAGTGTGGGTAAGAATGCCCCCCCCCCCCGCCTGTTTATGTACCACATAACTGTGGCGTTGTCTGTCTTTATCAATAGTTGTCCTGTAAGAATAAGGCCTTTGATCGATATGCAGGTGCATCTGTTTTGGGTTCCATTTGCCCTGAATGCACTGCCCTGCCATGTGAGCCCCCCATGCATAGTCTGATGAATCTGTTGTTAGGGTTTGGGCAGCAGGGGGTAGAGTGAAAGAGAGTCCCTTGTTGTGGCTGCAGGCCTCTGCCCACCAAAGGAACTCTGCCCTTAGACATGGAATGATAGAAATGATTGTTTCCAGGTCCTGAGAATGTTGACACCATAGACTTTTTAGATATCATTGAAGTTTCTTCATATGCAGTCTTGCATATGGAATTAACAGAATGCAAGAGGCCATGAACCCCAGAGCTTGCAGTATTTTCCTTGCAGATAGCTGGGTTTTGGTGGCCAGTAGGTTGAAGTCAGTTATCAAATAAATTTGTTTGTCTGGAGTAAGGAATGCCATCTGGGAAGTTGTGTTCAAGCTTGCTCCCAGGAATACAATCTGTTGGCAGGGTACTAGGTGTGACTTCTTTTCGTTGATGGTGTACCCCAGTGAAGTTAGAAGTCTCTTTACAAATGCCAGGTGCTGTAGTAGCAAGTCCTGACTTTCTGCCTGAATCAGGCAATCATCAATGGTAAATCTGAATACTTCTCTGCCTGCAAAATGCAATGGCTGGAGCTAGGCATTTTGTGAATACTCTGGGTGCAGTGGATAAGCCAAAGGGAAGTGCAGAGAAGTGCATAGAGTCTGCTCTGAAGCGAAGGTATTTCCTGCAAGATTCCCTTATGGGGATGTGCAGGTAAGCTTCTTTTAAGTCTAGAGTTGCCAGCCAATCATCCTTGGCTAGCATAGGAAGCAGCTGTTGGAGTTAGCATTTTGAATTTTGGAACCACCAGAAAAGTGTCGAGAATAGATAAATCCAGGATAGGATGCCAGGAGTTTTCTTTTCTGTGAACCAGGAACAGTCTTGAATAAAAGCCTTGTCCCCTTTGTTCTGCTGGGACGGGCTGAATAGCCTTGAGGCTGAGGAGAGAAAGTACTTGCTTTTGGACCTCCGCCCACTGGTTTGGGGTGAGGTCTGGCCATCCACTTAGGGTTGGGAGTGAGTGGAAGAGGAATCTGTATCTTAGGGAAACAATCTTTAAAACCAACTTGTCTTGGATAATGTATTCCCAATTTTTTGCATGCAGGGCGAGTTTCCCTCCTAAAGGTACAAGTACTTGAGCAAGGCTTGGGGAAGTTAAGGATAAGTCATTGTGCAAGTTTACCATAGCGGGTGGCTTACTACTCCCTGTTTTGGACGTGGGAGCACCCCACTGCTTAGATCTGTACTTTCCCTGGGTTTGGACTGAGAAGGCCTGGAAGGGACTGGAAAGGACCAGTTCTTTGAAGGCCAACTGAATCTAGGTGGCTGTACTTGTAAGAAATCTTTAACAGTTTGCATAGATTTAGTTTTCTCCTCTATCCTTTTGAGAACTTCTTCTGCTTTATTGTCAAATAGGTGCTCTTGGTTTAAGGGTGCTTTGACATGATCTGGCAAATTTTGTTCCTTAAGCCATGCATGCCTTCTAAGAACAGACTCCGTGACAGCAGCCCTACAAGATGCTTCTAAAGCATCAAAACCACACTGCAAAGTATGTTTACCAACTTGGCCAGCAGAATGCATTAACTCTTGTAAATCTTTGTGTTCTGCACAGTCAGGAATCAACATTTTCTGTTTTGGCCCCATAATATGCTGCTGATACTTTAACATATGAAACTGGCAATTTAAATCCCTAATGGCCAGAGTAGCAGAGGTGTATACCTTCTTACCCCATCTGTCTAAAGCCCTAGAGTCCCCGTCAGAAGGGATAGGATTCCTGGCAGTAGTAGCCTTCATGCCTTTTGGTCCTTGGGAAATGGTCTCTGGATCCCCAGTAGGATTCTTGAAAAGGAATTTGTGAGAGAGTCAGGTACTCTATAGTACCCGTCAGGTTTCCTGGGAGCTGGAGGCAAAGTATCTGGGGTAAGGCTGGATTCCAAGAAAACAACATCTACAATCTCCAGAACCGGAGGGATATCTACAGGCCTGTGCTGAGGCAGGTTTAAAAATTCCCCGAGTCTCTTTTTGGACTGAGAACAGTCCTGGCTTTCCCAGCGGAAATGCTCCCCAAGGGTATGCAGGGTTTCACCAAAAGAAACATCTTCTGGAGGGGAAGCAGAGGGAATGGAATCCTCTGCATCAGAATCCTGACAGGTAGATAAGGGTATGTCCTGGTAGTCAGAAGGAACAGAGATATCAGATTCCTGATCAGAAGAATCAGAAGGAAAATCAGTTCTAGGTCTCTTTGAGGGGGAAGGCTGGCTTCCCCTAATTAAGGTAATAAGATCTTCAGCCATTCTAATCATTTGTTTTTGAGGCCTGTGGGCCTGAGAATGCACTTTGGTCATCAGTTTCCTAGATGTAGTGTGAACTTTAGGCCTGAGAAACCCAGTATTTTTGGCTTGAAACAAAGCGTTTAATATGAAAATCAGTAGGCCTGAATACACCCTCCGAAGCCGGTGTCTGCACAGCGGCTCCGGACCCATCCGAGGTAGAGACATCTGCAGGTTCCACAGTCGAAGAAGCATCTCGCGGCATACCGGACTCTGAATGGGTCTCAGTAGACACCTGCGAATCTGCAGAAGCGGGTATCAGGGGCTGCGAAAGCACCTCACTCAGTACCGGCAGACTGATGACTAGCTTAACGGTAGCGTCATCGGCAGTTTTGGACCTATACGATCTGTGTATGTCTTTATCCTTACATTTTTTCAGAAGACTGGAAGTCGGCTGGCTTACCGACGCCATTTTGGAGTACAGAGATCGAGAGCAAAAGTATTTAGCTACAAAAATTGCCCGACGGATAGTTCAGGCATTGAACAAGGCACAAAACCGACAGCGTGGGATGTCGTGGTCTGGGCCTAAACAGGTGACGCAGTAAGAATGAAAATCTCTGTGAGGTATTTGCTTTCCACAGGCAAGACAATTACTATTTTTTTCTGACATCGGTCAGAGCAAGAAAAAATGATCCCCAACAGGTACTTTTCTTTAGAAGACTTCAGGTCTGAAATTTGAAAACGAAAATTTCAGGAATTGGCTGACCGGCACTTGCGAATTGCTTCTGCTTCGGGCACCACACGGCAAGAAAGACAGATGTAATGGCATCGGCTGCATGTTTTATACTCCTGACGACCGGACGTCATAGAAGAAGCGACAGCATCCGACGCAGAAATCCCAAGACTCTGGTATTCAGGCCAGCTGAGGGCTACTTGCAGGCAGATAACCCAAATGTGATGACTGCAACAGTGAAACACGAAGAACATCATCTTTACTGCTCAAAATAAAACAGAAACCACAAGGAGGAAAACTTCAAGTAGAATATAGCATTTCCTGGTAATCTAGTCATAGCTCTTTACCAGTATGTGGTTTGTGCACTAAACTAGTGGTACCAATGGGGGCATCAATAAGAGCACACACACCTGGGGACTGTGAATGCTGACAAGGGAAGGAAGACTTTGATGCCTAACTTTCATTTACAGCATTACGGAAACCTGGGGTGGGTGTGGTCTCTACAGCACACACACTGATGCAAAACATGCGCATTAACTCACAATGAGCATTCATGGCTTGCATTTACATTGCTTCTATCCATGGACTACCCTCATCTTGGACAGCACATTCTGCTGAACTAAGACTTCATGTGGAAGCAGAACACAGTCTCAACTGACCAATCCAAGGCATGCATTCAGTAACAGTCTTTGTGGATATCTTGTCTATTAACAGCTTCATAGTCCCCTGCATGTTTTCTGCACAGGTTATCTTTTTACCCGTCAAATGCAACCCACTACATTGAATACCCCCATCCTAATCCCAAGACTACAAAAAAGCAGCAATCTTTAAAACACCCAAGAAAACTGCATGGAACAAAACAAGGTAATAATACATAGAAACTTTGACCCAAATGATTAACAGAATGTCAACATGTCTAACTTAATAAAATATACATGTAACAATTACT
Source organism: Protopterus annectens (assembly GCF_019279795.1). NCBI lineage: Eukaryota > Metazoa > Chordata > Ceratodontiformes > Protopteridae > Protopterus > Protopterus annectens. The sequence goes on along the minus strand of NC_056739.1, from coordinate 1,264,383,102 downwards.
ACAACTCTTAGGCATAAAGCCACAAGCAAACAAGCTCCATCCTGGAGCTTCAGTCTCCACTTGCATATTAAAGTAAACAGCTCACTTAACCAAATGGCGTCATTGGGTCATCCTCAAAAAAGGGTCTTGTAACTAGTTGGAATATAAGGGGCTTAACCAGCTAAACAAGCAAAAAAAAAAAAAAAAAAAGAAGAAGAAATTAAACTTAGCACTACAAATCACAAATGACCTTACAAGCCTGGGCAATCAAGGCCAGAGCATATCTGGTTACGTGGGTTTAAGAAATGCCAAAGCAGAAGCAGTATAAACTCTCTTACCAATTCTCTCCACTGCCCTACTATCTTTACCTGAAGGCAAAAGCGTGGAAGTGGGCAAAAGTTTAGAAGCATTGTCCGAGGAGACAGACACCACAGCAGGATCAGCTGAAGGACATTTATATAGGAATAGACAATCCTCAAGACCGTTATAGAGCCTGTCGGGTTTTACCTTTTCTGGATATCAGACACTTCAGAAGAATCCCACTTGAAGTATCCCATAATTCTAGCTACAGTGTCTCCAAAAGACAATTCATCAAAAGGAGACTCAGGACTTATAGCTCTTCTTCATCAGAACCATAAACCGAAGGCAGAGGCATCTAGGAAGAGTAGGACAGTGACTCATTATCAGACTCTGAATTTTCATCGGAGGAATCAGGTTCCCTAGCTCGCTTAGAAGGAGTGGAAGCCCAATGGGGGTAGGCACAGAAACCCTTGAGGAGGCTTCAGGGCTATTAAGGCATTTAGCAAACCCTGAGTAAACTCCTGCCATATCCTTTGAGGATACTTGGGGTGTACAGAGGTATGCCAAGTCTTCAATCAGGGACATCAGCTCTGGCAAACACTGGAGGCTCCGACCTTTGACGAGATTCAATAACAGCACCCAAACATCTTTCCTTACCTGAATCTGCACAATCCCTCTAGGGCCCTCTGTGATGATCAACCACAGTTCCCCCTCGACATCTGGAGCAGACGCCTGCAAAGCCTCAGAGGACAAAGGGTCCATGCCGGCCTCCAACTGGGTCGCAGTCGAAGAATCTGATGTAGACACTGGATGGCCTACAGAGCTTTCACCCGCTTTCAAGAGGGATGTCTGGTAGAGGCTGAACAGCTAAAGAATCCGGCCAAGGTTTCTTGGCCTTCTTGCTTAACAGGACCTCAGGGTTGAGAGATTGCACACTGCAACCTTAGGCTAACAGTTTAAGACTCTGGTTCTCAAGATATATGGCCAGAGAAAACAAGAGACTTCAAGAGTTTTGGATACAAACGCTTTGTAAATGCTACAGAACTTATAGTTGTGGGAAGCACCCAGAAAAAAAAAATTACACTGTTCGTGACAATGCTTATGGGGAATCTGCCTCCCACACTGACATTTTCCCTTCTTGGATGACATGAAATCTAGGCAACTAAAAAGTAACAAGATTAAACAAGAATCCCAACAGGGCACTTATCTGATGGCTAGGTGTTCCACACAGCAAAGGGGCTTTCAGACCCGATGAGCAATGATGGCGTTCAGACTGGCAGCAAAAAATTTCTGGGTAACTGCGTCCATACGTCTCCTTTATGCCCTACATCCAGTACAAGGAGCATACATAGAGTTAAGGCACTGATACGATACCAAGATAAGAACTGTTTTACAGAAAACCACCTTCTTCAGGGGCAAAAAAGGAAACATAACTCAATAAGCATAATTTTTAAATCCACAGAGTTTTCCTTTACATATAGAAATAAACGCTATCACTAGTACTTTGGGAAAACACTTTGTGACAGCCTTGTATTAAGTGTCATACAGACAGTTATATATAATAACACGTTAGGAAAAAATAAAGCAAGTCTGTTTACAACTACAAGAAGGTTCATATACTTTAATTTTTATCCATTTATTAGACAGGCATGCCAACTGGACGTGTACACCCCTTTTCATGGGTCACCCAAGGAGCATTGTCTGGTCAAGCAACTTGCTCTGAGACACACAGTACACAAATGGAGTTGAAGAAATCAAACCCTGTACCCTTGGCTAAAGCATGGGCTTCATACTGACTTCCTGGAAAAATTAGCCTTTGGCAAAGTTTGAAAGCAGGGCAGCACAAACCACTTATGGCTCGACTGAAACATTGGTTTGGGTTGCTTTATTTTCACAAATGATCCTGGCTGACCTAAAACAAACTTGGATGCTTTAGTGAGTGAACAAAATAAAATCTAGAAGAAAACACTGTCTCAGAACTATTACAACTCTCTCATGCCCCTCAAATAACAGTTCTCCTCCAAAGTTCCACTTAGGCAAAAATAAATTTCAACAGTTAGCCCCTTGAACATCTCAGTTATATACAGTACAAAAAACACAATTCTTAAAATTAAATTATTTAAAAATTAAGACAGGTCTGGCCCAAAGTTAATCCAATAATTTATCAGCATCAGCTAGTTGCAGCATGGGAGGATGTAAAAGACTCCACAGCAATCATCAGATAGAGAGTACTGATTTGCGTTTGCTCGAGTCTTGCCTCTAAAACACTACCTACTGTGATGACTATCTAGAATTCATGTTGAAGACACACTATATAGAAATTGTGCTGGACAACAGATTAACACTTATGAACCAGGTTTTGGTTGCTCTCAAATCTTCCTGGTTCCAGCTCAAGAGCATCACCCCCACTGGGCACCTTATTTCTCCCACATTTCCTTAAGTGATATATGCTCTGGATTCCTCTCAACCAGCTAACTCTGATACCATGTATCTAAGGCTACCTTACTGTGAAACTGATCTACAGCTAGCTGAAAACTCAATGGCACCAAGTTAATCAGTACATTATACTTGCCCTGCGTGAGCTATCCGGTCATCAGCAGATCAAATTTAAAGTTATTTATTTATTTACTGACATCTGATTACCATGAAAGACCAGCTAGTTATGAGCTCATTTTTAGTGGAGGCCCAGAGAGAAAAACTCCACAAAGTATAACAAAACATTTCAAGAACAATACATTTACAGTCTTCAAAAATAATACAAAAACATCTAAAGTTTTAATAGTCATACCAAATTAAACATAATATGAAAACACTGGTTAAGAACAGATACAAGTTATATGACAATGACATAATATTTAGAGAAATGTTAGCAGTTTATAGAGAAATTAAAGGTAAGTTAGTGTAATACAAACACGAATCACAATATGAAATGAGAGGAAAAGCAGGCTTATGCTAAATTCAGAAAGAAAGACAGGGTAGAGCATTAGATAGAAGGAAGTGAGTGAAGAGAGGAGAGAATGAGGATGCAAGATATGAATAGGTACTTGTTCACATTTAGGGATATAGTTTATCCTGGTGTTGAGAAAGAGTTTTTGGTCACTAAATTGTAATGACTGACTGGGAACATAGCTGTGCACATTGGTATTTAGTGCTGGACATGCAGATGGATGTTGGATAATTTTATATGTGATAAGAAACGGTGTATATGTTAGCTGATGAGGTAGTTCTAACCAGTTTAGGCTTTTTAGTGCTTCACAGTGGTGAGTACTGAAAGGGGTATATGCTGCAAATTTAGCAATTTTGTTATAGCCTTGTTCAAGTTTTGATTTTTGTGATGCTTGGAGGTTAGCAAGGATGGGAAGCCATAAAGAAGTTGGGGAGGAGATAAGTACTGGCAAGTGTTGTTTTAGTTGGGTTGCTGATGAAAGTTTTTGGCTCTGTAAAGCATCCCTAGTTTTTGACGATTTTTTTTAAAGAAATTTTGTACATGTAGGTTGAATTTAAGATCATCATCTACTATCATCCCTAATAATTTGCTATGAGAAGTGGCTTCAATGTTTGTAAAGTGGCTTCAATGTTTGTATTACCAAGAGAGAGCACTTTAAATTTTCTTTATTCATAACAGAGGGATTTGGTGGTAGGGAAAGCAGTATTTTTTATGAGGGGGGGTTATGCACGAGTTGTGAGTTACAAAGCCATGTTTCAGTGGCTGTTAAAGGTAGTGTGTCATGTTGTCAGATGTGCAAATCAGTGTGAAGTCATCTGCGTACTGTATTAGGAAGGCCTGTCGTGTGTATGTGTGGAAGGTGTTGGTAAAAATGTTAAAAAGAAAAGGTGAACAAGGACAGAGCCTTTTGGTACACCGGACGTTACTGGGAGGTATGGAGTGCCATCTTACTGACTGATAACAATTGGGCAGGTAGCTTTTGAACCAGGGTGAGTCGGAAGAGACCTAGTGAGGAAATGTGAAGTAGAAGTTTGCTGTGACAAACTGTGTCGAAGGCTTTAGACAAGTCTAGAAATAAGGAGGAGACTTCCAATCAAGTTACAGTTATGACCTACCTGGTATGGCACAGCTTTCATAGTGGGGTACCTGGCTCTGCACAACTTGGGTCCCCTTTACTCTGGAGACCTTCTGGCTTGGTACTGGCCGACTCGCTCACTCACTGCACTCTGACACTGAGTGACTGTTAGCTCTTCCACAGGGATGTCTTAAATACTCTGACAAATATGCTTTTTTCCTTTCAAGGCCTGTGCTTCTTGAACATGCTTACTAAATGGCTGAGGGAGTCCCCCATAACCAGTGCTTTTACAAACTGTCTGAAAACTTCTTTATCTGAACTTAACATCCTGCCCAATAACATTATTGTTATTATTATTATTATTACTATTTATAGTTTTCATCTAATGCTGGGCATCTTGAAGATTATTTTATCAAAAGTAATGTACTCAAAACAGTCATACTCTTTCACAAGAAAAGTATGATCCCATGTTCCAAATTCCCCATTAAAATATTTCCTTTCCTCAGTACATATGTCATTCACTCCTTTACTGGATTTTTCTAATGCACTAGTCTCACAAGTAAAATCATTCATAAAACACAATTTTTTATACAATTCGTAATTCTGTTCAATATATTCTTATAGTTTCCCCAGTGTTTCCAACCAAATTACTACACTGAGCAAGTAGCAACTACTTCCAGATTACACCAGAAAAAAATCATCTACATATACAAGACTAACCTAGACAACAAAACTAATGAAGTAAATCTAAAGCAAGTACTCAACATGTAAAACCTAAACAGCAAGTTTTCTCAAACATGGGGTAATATTACTTTTTTTATTTTACTCAGCTTTGTAATGACAGTGGGTTTTGGTTACCTCCATTAAAGGGCAACAAGAAGGGTAAAGCTTCCCCTCACACAAGAGGCTGCAAATGACTTGCACCTTAAGAAGAAGATCTGAAGAAGTTCTACAAATTTCACTAAAAGGTGCTGCTCAATAATTAAACTTGCCATAGGCTCCTCTCAGCCTCAGTCCCAAACAATTGACTTTAGTGTTTTTACTGGCTTAAGGCCCATGGATGACCATCCTTTTGATTCTGAAATAGTAAAATAATCAAACAAACAATAGCTAATCTAGTAAAAATAATCAAATAAACAATAGCTAATCATATACATTTAGAGGGGGTATAAATTATGTGTGTGTGTGTGTATATATATATATATATATATATATATATATATATATATATATATATATATATATATAATCTATCTCACACATACATATATGCATACACACACACACACATATATATATATATACATATATAGATAGATATATATATATATATATATATATATATATATATATATATATACACACACACACACACACACACACACACACACGTGTATATGTATATATTATACACACTATTATGTTATATATACACATACATAACTGTACATCACACACACATTCCATTTTGCCCAGATTTAAACTGAACACATTCCATGGCTCGCAACAGTCTCACAAGTGAGATGCTTGTGTCGTAAATGTACAGTAATCAAGCCAAAACCTTGTCAAATCTGCTATTTCTAGCAGCTACATTACCTTACAGACTATGTGAAACCATTCAAAGCAACAGTATCCAACAGCAGTGCACCACACATTGAGAAGTCAATCTTTGACAGTAAGTGGCAATGGCCTGATTTCTGACCTTTTGATAGTACCACACAGACTTTATGTGCAATAAAGAAAAGGCATGCACACCCCCACACTTCACTGTTATGCACAATAAGTATGAGATGGGATCAGCATAACATCATAAAGGACTTAAAACATTGTTCCTGCCAAGCACTGGAAAAATCCTACCTTAAGGTCCCTCTGGGAACCCATCTTTTTTATCTCCACAACAGATGCCTAACTCCCTCAAACACAGCATAACTACATAACTATGCAACACCAGATTATGTTTTACTAAGACAATTCATCTGTGGGAAAGGTAAATTCTACGGAGGTTTAAGTCCCACGCAGTAATGAAGGTAGTGGTAAAAGAGACTATACCTTATCCAACAAATTCCATGCCTATGGAACAAGTTCCCACAACATATGAAAGCAGTTAAATTCTTCTCAGCATTATTCTGCATAGCCCTTCAGACAAAGTGAGTGACATTACTGAATCATTTAGTAACTCAAGGTGCTTACTTGGCTAGGCTCCTAACGGTTCTAGTTTCCTAGGAATTCACATGCAAAAATTTTAGAAGCATTTGGTTCACCAACTTCTCTTGGAAATAAATGCCTGATGGCTAATATCTCTTTAGATCCTACATTTTTTTTCCATTCCACTGATGAGACAAAATATTTTTGCTTTTACAACTTATAACTGGTTATGGTTCACAGAAACCCTCAAACCTCATCATAAGAGCAATAGGAAGCATGTGCATTATCATTTAGTCAACAGTAAACTAAACTAAAGATAATGACGGAGGACTGTATTTTGGGGAACCCAGTAATTGAAAGTCTAAATGAAGTGATAAATGCTGTACCACCAGCTAAAACCCTTAGTCTTCAACTTAACTAAAAAGGACTCTCATCCACGTGCTTGTTCCTAGTGAGATATCAAATTCCTCAACTTAACTGCTGAAGTAGAATGCACAAATGCAAAAATAATGGGAAGAAAGCGATCAAAAATCAGGGGCAGTTTTTAAATTTTTGGCCTAATTCACAAACTGTTAACAAAAACAACAGGTATTATATCAACATACATTTTCTAAACAACTCTATAATCAGTAATTTATCAGAGAATAAAGAAAATGACGGGTAGGAAAATACAGGATGCAAACATCAGAGACATTCTGCAAAATAAGGGACAGCTGAGAGGTATGGACAGCAGAAACAAAACAGTGCTCCTCTGTAGAAATGGCTTTAAAATCTGTTGACACTTCATTTTGCCCCACTTTCTGTTTTAAGTGTAGCAGAACAAAATTCGAATAGCTTTTAGAAGCACCTGTGTGTGCACGCATGTGCACATATTTAAGTGTGGCAGAATAAAATTCTAATAGCTTTGAATTTTGAAATACATGCCCGAGTAGCTGGTATAAGCTACTGATCCACACTAGAGGCACTATGTAGTCTTCAGGAATTACAAATGAAAATGGTTCACACGAACCCTTAGCTTGTAACCTCTTAGCCTCTGTTAAATGTGGCCAGTACAGCAAGACGGAATTTAGCCTCCCAGCCACTAAACCAAAAGCATTAAAAGGACACCAGGGACTCTTGTCTGAAGATGATGCCTGTACAGAAAAATTATTGTAGGAGTGGTGGTGGAATGGTCAACTTCTGCATAATGGGTTATGCTTCGTCTTTGTTATTAACTGCTAATAAGGTGATCGGCTATCAACAAGTGGGCACATGTATCTGTGAAGCAGATGCCTGCAACTAGTGTCTGGAATGACTATACCTTGGATGTGCTGTGCATCAGGCAAAAGATGTAACTGCACCATGCAAAAAATTATGGTGCAAGTCAGTGTGTCATAATGGCATTTACTAGCAATATCAAACTACATGTTTACAAGCTGCTTTGCAAGAAATTGTCTGACGTGTTTTAAAGATCTCCCAGGGCAGGTAGAGTATCTGAATATGTTTTTTAGGACATAAGATTTGGCAGTCCATGCAGAGGATAAAGGTTATGAGCCAAGTGGTTTGCAGTGGTCCCAGGTTCAACTCCCTTAGCCTTCATTTGCCTGCTGTGTGACTCACTTAACTATACAGCCTTCCTGGGATGAACCTAAATCTATGTGGATCAGTGCTCTAACCTGGTTAGCAAACATAAATAAAATCATCTACTGACAGTACAGTGCTCCTTTAAATGTGTTCAATACTTATAGCTTTAGTTATATGCACAATGGAAATTAGTCCAAGGTCATACAAATAATTTAGTCAATTCGGATGTTAATATTTAAAAGATTTTAAAATCTTTTGGAGTCTGTGAGGTATGCATCACTCACACAAATAATACAACTTCTAAAGTTAATTAGCTAAGGTGATCCAGACAATTGTTACAAACCACCTGAAACTTCCACTCCAGCATATGATTCTCCTCAGCATCAAGGAGATGTAATTTAAAAAGTTCCAGTATAAAATTGAGGCAGCAGCAACAAGCTTAAGAGACTTTCTTGGTACTGATGCTTCGCTAGCCACTGAAAAAAACACTGCAAAAAATACATTCCCCATGCCTCTCCCATGCCCCCCATTTTTCTTTAAAAGGTATTCACATTTTTTTTTATTAAATCAGTGTTGTTGTCTTGCTTACCATTTGCAGAGATTGTCAAGTCTGCCTGGTTCTTGGAAGTAGACTGTAATATACATTTGGTAAGACGGTTGTACAAGACAGCTGTTAACAGTCAAGTTTACACAAAACCTCCAGAAATGTACACAGAGGTTCTAAAGGAAAGCCAAGAAAAAAGTAAATCACCATCTGCAAGTCAGGCTGCTAAGCAGGATGTAGAAAAAAAAAAGGCAACGGGATTGTCTAAGACTACCCAGTGGTCCAAGTATCTGACAAACCTGTTCTCCCAGGAGAAGCAGGTAGCATCCTACATACACTGCTACCACAGGGATAGACGGTAGAATGTAATGAAGCTGAAAGCGCAAATCAAGATCGGGAATTAGCCACCTAGGTATCACACACATGAGGCACCTATAAAACTGTATGCAGTCCATACATCTCAGTTACTATGATTTAGACACAGTAACATGATTTCTGTCTACCGATTCAGCCTTCCTATTCATAGATTTACTGATTTTTTAGTAAACACCTGAACTAAGCACATGCAACAGCTCTTTATCACTAACAATATTGGGTCCGGTATCCAAAACCATTCTGGTCTGAAAAATAAGAATATGCTTTCTGACCTTCTACTAGGATTTAAAGACCAGTGCTAGGATTTTCCACCACTTAAAGCATGAATTTTCCACAGCTGCAAACAAATGACAAGAAAAGTGCTGACTAAAGGCATACTGTTCCTTAGTGTTATGTATACATCTTGTATGCGTTACACAGTTGCTCGATAATTCAGCACACACACAACACCTGCATTAGAACAGCAGCAGCAGAAGTGCAATAAAAATTGATAAATTTGACTTTACAATTTAAAAACCTATTACACTACGTTAATTTCATATATTTACTTGTCAAGTAGCAAGTGCTCTAGTCCATGTAACATTTTGCAGTTAGTGCAAGAGATGAAAGCTTTGCGCTGTTAATCAGCTGCTTCCTGTAGTCCGGGGTTTAACTCCCTCATCCTTCATTTGCCACTATGTGACTAAACAAGTGTTAACTCCTGAAGAAGAAGAAGAAGAAAAAAAGATCCAAGTGGATTACTGCTCTACTCCAGCTGACAATTAAATAAAAATAAACATTAATAGCAATAAACATACATGATCAAAAATAAACTATGAAATAATGGTACAGTAGCTGTATCTTTAAGGAGGGGCTACCAGTAATTAAGACTGTGGGCAGTTGGACAGCTACATCAGTACACTTGGGTAGCACATCAAACACCTTTTATAATCGATCAAACACCTTTTATAATCGTCCACCTTTGGCAATGTGTATGTGTTACACTATACAAATACTATTGCCATCTGTTGACCCTTTTCAGACAAGATCCCACAGTCCACACATCTGTGCCTCACAACCACTAAGGAGTCACCAGAAACCCAACATATTAGTCATAGGAGACTCCATTGTGAGACACACAGATGTGCCTCTCACCTGGCTGGATAAGGAAAAAGTCACGGTTACTTGTCTGTCAAATGCCAGAATCTGCCGTATCACACACGCACTCAAGTCTCTCAACAGCAGGTACTGTTATGACTCTATCATAGTCCATGTTGGCGTGAATGATTTGAGACGTACCTCTCTGGACTATATGAAGAGAGACATGATTGCGCTCGCTGATTGCGTGTCCCAAGTAGATATGTCCCTAGCCTTAATCAGCATTCTGCCATCACCCAGAATGATGCCGAAATACAAAAAGAAAATGATTGACTTTAACAATTGGCTTAGTTTCTGGTGTCCTTCCAGGGGGATCCAGTACCAGACAGCCTGGGAAGATATGATCGATAGACCACAATGCTTTGCCAGAGATGGCCTGCATCTGTTTCACCTGGCCTTCAGGCTTCTGGCAAAGGCTCTTACCTCCCCTATATTGCCTTTATAGGAAACGTGATGATGTTAAAACTACCAACAAATAAATTTCAACAAAACACAAATTAAAGGTCATGCTGCTAAATACTAGAAGTCTAAACATGAAACTGCTCTCATTACAAGCATTCCTAACCCTGGAAAATGCTGACATCTGTGCAGTCACAGAAACCTGGTTCAAAGCTGCAGACAGCACCCTAGCCTTAACCAATTACTCATCCTATCATACATTCAGACCCCAAATTGTGGGCAGTAAACCCAATGGAGATGGAATTTCAATATACATTAAAGACAAACACACCTCCAGGCTGGTCAAACAGTATGACACACAGGAGACACTCCAGGTGCAGTTATTTGACAAGAACCCTATTCAAATCATAGCTAGTTACCAGCCTCCAAATCTGACTCAAGATGCCCAATCCACCTTTTTGGACCTGTTCGAATCTATCAGGATTCAACCCTTTACCCTGATCCTGGGTGACATACTTCCCAAACATAGACTTGAAGAACTACTCATGCCAGAACACAAATGCCCAGAGATTCCTTGATTTTGTCAATGCAAATGCCTTGGAACAGCCAGTCGATATTCCCACAAGGGGTGATAATATCTTGGACTTTGTATTAACCAACATGAGTAATCACTGCAACATTCCTATAGTATCATCCTCCCTGGTAAGATCAGACCACAAAGCGGTCACTTTCGAAGTCACCATCTCCCCGAATCTCCCTATAGCTAGGATCTGACAAAATCTTCTCCAAAGCTGATTACAGCCTCCTGAAGGATGGTATAAACAGCTTTACAGCCCCATTCCCCTCTGTAGGAACTGGCACCAATATCCAAAACTACACCAAAGCACTATACAAGCATTTATATAGATGCATGGAACCAGGCATACCCGACATGATTAAATCATCCTCTGCAAGGAAGAGTAAACCTGTCTGGCAGACATCTGCAATAAATAAACTCAATAACAAAAGAAAAAAAATTGCTGTCCAAGACCAAGAAGGAGCAGGCACCCAATTGGAAGCAATGTCTCCTTAGCCTGAACAAGCAAATAAGAGCACTAGTGAAATCCTCCAAAGCAAACAGATTCTAAATTGGACACATCTACTTGAGACAATCACTGGCCACATCTACTAGAGACAATCATAAGGCCTTCTTCACACATGTCGCAACCTCAAAGGAAGTGCCCAGATCTGTTCAGAACTGGTGGTCAAGGACACCACATATACAAATGCAGTAGATATAGCAAATTGCTGGCTGACAGATTAAGTGAAAACTTTACCCCTCTGCCCCCCCCCCCCAATCAGTAAATCAGGACATCCCCACTACCTGCCCCCTTCCCCTTACATCTACAGGGCAGGTCATCACTGCTCTCTCAAAGGCAAAAAATGCAGCCTCCATTGGACCCGATAACATCCCAGGCTGCATCCTAAGTGAACGCAGGCAGGAACTTGCAGCACCACTAGGCACCCTATTCAATCAAAGCCCGAGTACTGGCTTCATCCCAGCTGAATGGAGGACAGCCACGGTCATCCCTTTACACAAAGGTGGAGTGTCCACCGATCTGGGAAATTATAGACAGATTAGCCTAACTAGCCTGATCTGCAAGGCCATGGAATGGATTACCATGGACCTCATCAATGAGGACATTGGCATCCTCCAAACATTTGATTCCACACAGTTTGGCTTTATCAAGGGGAGGTCGTGTCTGCTAAATCTGGTCGACTTCTTTGAGACCGTCACCAAAGCCATGGATGAGGGGAAGACTGTGCACACAGTCTACCTATACCTGGCCAAAGCCAATAGATAAACTCTCTCAATTAGGCATCAATCCATATGTTACCAGATGGGTAGCAAACTGGCTCACTGATAGAACCCATATATTCAAAATAGGGGAAGCCACCTCGAGCTGTAGACTTGTAACAAGTGACGTACCCCAGGGTTCAGTCTTGCGGCCTCTGTTATTTGGGATATACTTTTCTGAGGTGCAGGCCAAAACCAGTGGGCTATGGCTGACCAAGTCTGCAGATGACTGCAAGCTGGATGCTGTCATCAATTCCCCTAGTGATGTGGACATTCTCCAAGAGGGTCTCACTCAGACAAATGACTGGTGCCAGAAACATGGCCTCAAGCTGAATACCAAAAAATGCATCATCATCACCTTTGGGGGAAGTACCGTCCCACAAATTATCACATTAATAACAAAGTCCTAAGCACTCAATCAGTCGTGAGGGATTTGGGCACCCAGGTTGATAGCAACCTGACTTTTGACCAGCATGTTGCTTCCGTTGTACGGAAAGCCTTTTACATGGCCCACCTCAAAAGTAAGGGCATCTCATACAGGGACAAGGAGGTCATAACATCCCTGTATTCTTCCCTTATACGGCCCATTATGGAGTAAAACGCCCCTTTTGGCATGTACCTTGCAAAGCACATGCAGCAGCTGGAGAGACCACAGAGGTTCCTCACCAGGAGAATCCAGGGCCTCAAACATCTACCATATACAGATAGGCTAAAAGCCCTAGCCCCCCCTTCATACAGACTCCTCAGAGGTGACCTCTGTCTGGCATACAAGGCGTTCACGGACCCCACCTTGATAGGACTGCTGCATAACCACAAGTCAAGTTCCACTCGAGTAACCTGCACAGGTGGCCTCAACCTGGTCTGTGACATCAACAAGACTTGTTGGCAGAACAGATTTGTGTCCCAGAGATTCCCCCATCTATGGAACAGACTCCCTCTCCACATCAAGCAGAGTACCTCTTTACCCCTTTTTAAGCACAACCTGGATAACTCGATGGGAAACAGAAAATATACCCCTGGGATTCCACCCATGTCCCTGCTGGACAGGGGCATTGGGTGCTAATTTGTCTAAACATGGACTAAACTCTTGGCTAGGCTTATAAGGGCCTCAGGCCCAATAGCCTAGTAACCTCCTATGATTTGAGCCATAGGGACAATAGTTAGTATAATGCATATATACATATGGACAGTTTGGGACAATAGTTAGTATAATGCATATACATATGGACAGTTTAGAACAGTCAGTTATGCAGAGTGTTTTGTTAAGTGGGAGGAAGTTTAATAAAAGCCCACACAGACATAGGGAGGCTAGGCAAATGCCATAAAAACAGAAAATGGAGACGATGACAGCAATTAAGAGAATCCTTTATTAAAGTAAGAAATACTCATCTCTTGAAACTTTACCCAGGACCCTGCACCTGTGAGCCAGAGAACTCGGAGAACGTAATCACTTGGCTGCGATGTCATTAACTACAAAGACGAAGTAGAGTTAGGAAAATATGTTGTTATAATGCACCAAAATAAAGAAAAAGTGCATGTATTCTACAACAAAAATGGATGCACTTTCCCAGTTTTATACAGCCTCTTTGACCTATTACAGCAAGAAATGTAGAGGTAAACCTAGGATAGGCAATATATTCTCAGAGTACCAGCCAATGAAGAGTAATTACTGAAATATAAACAGTTTTCTTCTCTGGAAACTAGTGTGTGTGTGTGTTACAGGGAGGACCTATCTTTTCCTGCTCTATTTTTTGCCTGTTTTTCAGCTTTAGAAAAGTTAGTATTTAATGCTTCAAATTTTCATAACTAATCCACTTTTCACGTTCCATTTTCAGCTACCTATCTTGCTGATCAACCACTTTCAGCTGACGGAAACAGTTGTTCATCAGATGCTCCTGTAAAGATAGCAGGCATTAAACTCACATTTCCACAAAGATAACAGAGAAAGTCAGAAAAATAATGGCGAAAAGCATCTCAGAGCAGTCCGATTGTGACTGTGGCCCATGTCCTTAATGCTACTGGAAAACCCAAAGGTTAATCAAACTGTACAATAAAAAATTGAATAAGGAGTACCCAAAATTAATGCCTTGTATTGCTGGTGTTAAAGAATGCATCACACACACACACACACACACACACACACACACACACACACACACACACACTAAACAATGAAAATTACAGATGACCCTAGATACAGTCCTAAGAATTACAAGGCAACTGAGCTGCAAAATCATTTCCACCTTGCAAGCACCCAGCCTTAGGCCTTGCCTCTCTTGTCAGTGAGGGCCAGGCCAATCATACCAGGGCTGAATTGTGCACACCCATCTAGCTCCTCTTTAGAGGTAGTGTTGCACTTCTTAACCTGGAGAAGATGTTTGCTCCAGAGAGGAAATAGGCAGTGCATAACAAATCTATCTGGCCTCCTCGTCTTATTAATTTCTTGAAGTAGATTTAAATCTCAGGCTTTAGTTTTAGCCTGCTGTTTGATTTATTGAAATGAAAGTTCTTGGACTACTGGATCTTTTACAGCCCTATAAGCAAGAGACAGGTCACCCTACAGAGTTATATGAAACACAGTATAGGGATAAAGCCTCCAGTCTTTCTTTGCAGTTCAAATTGTTTAGGCTCCTGATCTTTTTAGTTACAAACCTCTGGGGTCTTCCCAATTGCTTAATATACTTAGCAAGGTATATCCCAAAGGGGACATTGTATTGATTAGAGCCATTGGTGTGTACAGAATACAAGGAGGTGAGGACTTTTTATGATCTGGAAGAAACGCCTTTTGCTATTAGCTGTGCAAGGCAAAATTATTTCCTAACTTTCATTGCAATGTGATGGTCTAAAGTAAAGCAGCTGTCCAACTACTTGCCCAGGCCTCTCACAACCTTTTCATTTTCAAATAGTGTGTTATCTAAGCTATAAAATTAGAGCTAGAGGATGCTTAACAAGTACTACAGTATTGCATTTTTCCCATTGAGTTTAAGCCCATTTTTAGTAAATCAGCTCTTAATAAATGTAAGATCCCGCTGGAGTGAATGCATGTCAGAGGCAGACTGGACAACTCTCAGCTTACAATCAACCACTAACATTGTTAACACCAACGATTCCCACACAAGTGGGGATCTGAGAAGTATATTCTAAACAGCAAAGGTCCCAGCACAGATCCCTGAAGAACACCACTGGTCTGGTCGCCTTCATGCTCTAAGAGGATGCACTTTCAATTCTTATTGATAAGTCAGCTGGCTATCCACCTAACCATATAAATATGGAATTTAGAACTCTTTCAACTTGCTTATTAAATTTCATGTGGTATGGTACTGAATCCCTTGAAGTCAAGGGACACCGTGTAGAAGGTTTCCAAGATGGTTGCACAATGACCAACATCTTAATTTCAGCTCTCCCAGTGTGAAAACAGAAACTGAGAAATAAGATACAGTTATATTGTCAGCTTGGGTAAAATTCAGTTGCTGGCTAGTAAGTACACTGCTTGGATGCCAGCAAAAAAGAAATTCAGAGAACATGAAAGAAAAAAAAAATCAATCAGAAAAAAATACGAAGGAAAAATACTGGTTGGGAAGAACCCTACTGCTGTTTAGCAAAAACAGTTAAAGCTTCATCTTTGGTACAAGAGACAGCTTCAAATGTACTCAGAGGTGATTAAAAGAAATGCAACATGAAATAATACATCAACTCGAATGACTGAAAAAAAAAAACAAAAAAAAAACAAACAAAAATAAAAAAAACAGAGGCCTCAACCAGCTATTCAGATGAATTGATAAAACTGCAAAAGATCAGAGGAAGAAATGAGGAAAAGGTAAGCCAAGTATGAGGCGTCTTAAGAACTGTTTCAAAAAATGGTAGCATTACAAGACAGAGCACACAGAGAAAACATGAGATTTTCTGCTATACCAGAGAAGCTGTATTTATGAAAGCACAAACTGGAAAATGAACTGGTTTTCTAGCAAGATCTTTCAATTAAAGGGGAAACAGTCTATACTCCAAACCTGCCCACAAAAAAGCAGCCAAGGGCTGTATTAGTAAAGATGCATTCATACCAGCAGAAAGGGTTGATCCTGTCAAAATTGTATTAAAAAGTATCAAAAATTGGAGACCGCATAGTGTTTGTGGAAAATGATTATTCACTCCACATGGGGAAGAAGAAAAGCACATTTACCCATGCAATCAAGGAAAGTCAAGAGAAAGGTGTGAGATCCAATCTGCTGTCTTCAATAGATTTTTTTTTCCTGCAGGATCAGACATTTTTGGATTAAGAACAGGCTAAGAGAAAATTAAGTTTATTCAACAAAAAAAGTGAGCCAGCAAAAATAAAAAGGACTTTTACTATTTTTATTCTGACAATAAACTCATACAGAGACTTTGCCAGTGAAATCTTTTCTAGTATGCCAAAAGAAAATGCCCGAGCGACAGAAAAAAAAATCAGAGGAGTTGACCAGAAGAATCATAAGTACCTTGGCCTTGAACGAGAGTCTGGTGTTGGGAGATGGACAAGTAAAGCAACAGTTTAATTTGTTAATAAATGGAAGACTATAAAGCATCAATCACATTTGTGAGATATGGCTTCCTAAGAAAAAGTGGTTGGAGTTTGGTTGACTGTGTTAAACTTGTGGGTTGACTAAAGCACACACCCTGTTTTATGTTATTAATGTTTAGAAGCACACTAAAAGAAAAAATACTTTTTTGCTACTATTAATATTTGTATAAACATTTCATGACAAACTGCACATTATAATTTAGTACAGTTCTTTATAGTTAGTGTGTGTGTGTGTGTGTGTGTGTGTGTGTGTGTGTGTGTGTGTGTGTGTGTGTGTGTGTGGCAAGTCTTCAGTAACTGCTGTATGCGTTAACAATATTAAAGTAAAACAAGTACATTTTTAGTTGTAAGAAATATAGGCTTTACAGTATAACAAGAGAAGAAAGGCTGGACAAAAGTATAAAAAATAATATGCTGTGATATTGGTCTACTAGTGTGGGGGCGGGGTGTAACAGTGTGCTGATTATATTATATTATACACAGAATTTAGATATGTTCTCCTATGTTTACAAGGATGGATATCTAGGATAATGCCCTTGGCTTAAGTTAACAAGTGTTTTTTTTTTTTTTGTAAGAAAGTAGTCTGAAAAATAAAGACAAAATTATGAAAGCCATGAAAAATATTACGTTTATTGCATCAGCACAGATATGTTTTTCCTCCCATTGGCAAATGGTTTCAATGGGATTCAAGAAATCTGCTTGAACACTTGTACATTATGTTCCAAATTAATATTCCTTCATGCATCTGCAGAGTTGTTAGCAGTTTTTTTTTCTCTCATTGCGGACTGCTTTTACATGTAGACCAGCTGTGTACAGGTGTAAGCAATTAATCTTGAGAGTTCTGAGCATTCTTTGATGAGGGAAATTACACTTTTAAATTACAGTGGCAAACAGTTACATGAAAATTTTTAACACAGAAATTATGGAAACTGGATAAGTGATAGCAGCCACCCTAACATCCTTAATTTTAAAATGCATTTATTAGAACAGGGTACAATTTAGTTTTATTTAAAGATAGCCAGTGCAAATTTTCCTAGGAATAAATGTTACTTTTGTGAAAAGCAGTATAAATGCTTTCAGCTCAGGTAGAATAACATTAATAAAAGAACAGACAGCAATTAGTGTAAGTATAATATGTGCTTTAGCATGGGCAACCTTAATATTTTTTAGTTAGGTACTGCCTGTGGGTGCAGCTGTCAATTTTAGGCAACTGTTCTTATCTGGAAGGTTAAACTTCATTTTTGAAAATGCACACAGTTTTGTGCATCTATTCTAAGTTAATAAAGGATAGGAGTGTTTTGAAACTATCTTCCGTTTTTTTGTTTGAGGGTTTTCATTAAAATAAAAGTCTTGAAAAATATGACAAGTTCAAATGGAAATGAGAAGAAACAACTGCATAAAAGATCAGCACGCCAAACAGTGTACACAAGTAAGAAAAAAAAAAAACACGGCCATGTATAACAAGTGAGAAAAACAGCTTTTTGCCATAAAGACTATGCTATCCAGATTATATAAACAAAAAGGAAAGCATACTGAATTACATGAAAAAATGCAGTGTGTGTAAATAGCTATGCTTTAGCAGACACATTTCAAAAGAAACGAGCATGTGAATTTGACAAATAAAGGATTTCTGAGTGGATATTCAGCAGAATATAGTACAAAGGAAAAGTGGAATAATAATATTGACAGCTAGAGGGGTTCTAATAATTACAGAAGAGGAAATAAAGTATAGAATTTGTGGCAACAAGGGGCTCTTGTCAAGGGAGGAGGATTACACTGGCATGTATTTAAACTCATCCAAAAACTGCTATTATGGAGCTTAAAATGTTGCTAGTAATCAGCTTTCATCAGGAAATATCACTTACACGTGGTGGGACTGAAACTTTGATTTACAACAGTCAGGGCTGCATCAGGGGGCCTAGAACAGAGTATAACAAAAGAGGGTAGATTTCAGAAAAATAAATATTTGATATGGAAGACAAATTCAGTAGTAAAATGCTTGGATATAGTATACATATTATTCTTCAAGATACAATTACTGTGCTAGACTGAACAGGAAACTATATTTCACAAAAACATGTGCATTTAATTGAAGGCTTTATCACACACCCAATAACTATTTCAGGTCATGCACCAACAAAAATGACTATAAAAATGCAGGGTAAATGAAGTAAAAATGTGACCCTGGTGCTTTCCCACCTACTTGTTAAAGACAGGAATTTAAGGAATAAGAATTTTTTTCAAAAGTGACAGCTAAGGAATGGAATAAAATGAAAATGGAGAAAAAAAGCAGGGTAGAAATAAAAGAGAAAGAGGTATAGTTAAGAAATAAATTATTTAGAAGGGCGTAGAAAGGTTCAAGTATTACAAAAACAGAGAAAATCTCATAGAACAAGAAGAGGCACAGCTGCAGAGTACTGAAGAGAAAAAAAAAGAATACTTGGATAATATGTACAAATGTAGGAATATTGCTCTTAAGCAACTATTTTTGATTACTCCAGAGTACAAAACCTTTTACACAACGACTAGGGGAAAAGAAAGCAGAAAGTGTTGTTGGCAAACTAAGGGAGCCTACAGCAAGAATAATAACTAAAAATACTGTATAGTATTAGAGATATTTTGGAAATGTTATGAAAATTTATATAAAAACACAGAAACATGGAAATTAAGAAAAAGCACAAATGGAAACATTTATAAAAGACTTAATTATGTCAAGGTTGGAGGTAGATGAGGTTCAACAAATAACAGTTAAGACAGCAGGACTGAAGATAAAAAGGTGATATATACTCAATATGCAAGAAAGTCTTTAGGAACAGATGGCATTATAGGTTCATAGTTGTATAACTAGGCTAATGACCACTAGGGCCCTTATAAGCCTAGCTGTGCAACTCAAATGTGACCCATACATTTGATTTCTATACAAGGATGATTTACTGTCTGCCTCTATCCAGAGCCATTCCTGTGGAAGTTTGGAAATTAGGAGGGAAGAAAGTGATAACGATCTAGGAGACTTTTGCTTAACAGTATTTTAAAAGGTGGGTAAGCACCAACATCATGGAATAAAGCTGTGGTGGCTGTATTACCTAAAGACCCAGCTTCATATACATCCATTTAAAATTTTAAACCATGATTATACTATGTTTATGTCTATAATAGCTAAAAGAAAGGTGACTGTGTTGCCAAAACTGACATGGATCAATGTGGTTTTGTGGAGGGGAAGCAAACATTTGACAATAATAGAATAATGATGATCCAGAGGCAAGCAGAATGTAAGAAATACTGCTGTTGTTGGTGGGTCTTGGTTTCGAGAAAGCATTCAAAGTAAGCTGGGATTTTATGAGTAGGGCAATGGAAGCATTTGCATTCACACATGCATAATAAGGTTAATTAGGAGGACATATGAAAGATCGGAGGTAAGAATTAAACTGGAAGGATTCCTCTCTGACAAGTTCTGTTTAAACAGCAGAAACAGGCAGGCAGGGTTATCCTCTTTCCCCCTTGTTATATGCTTTATATTTAGAGCCATTGAAAAAGAAAATAAGGGGCTCAGAAATTCAAGGATATAATTGGTATGGTAATCAAGAAAAGTTGGCTTTATTTGTAGATGACATTATTTTGTACCTGACAGATCCAAAAAAGGGCATCTCAGTGCTGAACATTTTGAGACCATTTCAAGTCTTTTCAGGATATAAAATTAACAGATAAAACAAAGGCTGTAGTCATTAATAATGGACCCACATACAAATTAGTTTAACAATACTCATTTGTGGGGACATAATAAGGCTATTTAGATATATGGATTAAAAAGGATATCTAGTAAGAGACCAAACAAAATATAAACGCAAAAAGTGAGAAACTAGAAGTTCTTGTTTATGTAAAGGAATAGTAAGATACAGGCAGTGAAAATGGATTTAGTCATGTTTGTTTTGTATACAGATCGGTTACCAACCAGAGAAGTTGTAGGCAATAACAAAAAAAAAAAGTTGAAAGAGAGTTTCTCTCGGAGGGAAATAGGGCAAGAGTCAACTGGGATAAATGAATCCTTTCACTAAAACAAGGTGGATTAGTATTACCTAATTTGAAAGGATATTATGCAGCTACACATTTAAGGTTCTTCTATATAACCAAGTAGAAGGCTATAATTCAAATTGGAAAGGGATGATGAAGTGCAAGGGGTCAAAAATAAGGAGAGAATGGGATTTTGGAAGCAGATCCTTTAGGGGACTAATAACCCTTTAGAATATTATACTCAAAGTGAGAGAAAGTATTCTAAGAACTAAGCCAATATGAAAATAGAGAAAGGAGATTTTGCCAATAGGGTGCAAGTAGAAGCACATAATATAAGCAATAGAGGGTAGGAATTTACTAAAGAAAAGTAGCAAAGGAACCAAGATACAGGGACCAAATAATTAGAGAGGGAAAGGTAAAGGAGTGGACTGAGGCCAAGATGACATTTAGACTGCAGGTTAGATGCTGTCTTCCCTACCAGGGATTAATATCAGGGTATAGTCAAACAGATATAAATAGGGAAATCATAAGTGCAAGATCTGCTCTAGTAGGGCATTTAGTTGAATCCAAAACAGAAGCTGTTGTTAAAAGTACAAATTAGTAAGGCATATGAAATACTGCATGATAAACTATAAGCATCAATGAGAGGGGATTAGAAAAAGGTTGGGGAGAGAGACTGGAAAGGCAATTTACAAGAGAACAAAAAGAGGATATTATGCATGGCTCCCAAGTATGCAATAAAGTATTCACACCCCAAAAATATTTTTTCAGAGATTGGAGGTTTGATGGGAAATAAATAGATAACTTTTTAGGGAGTGTAATGAACTGGCAGATTTTAAAAAATTCTTTACAGAGTACTCTGTCATAAATATTGGGTGAGCAAATGGCTGTTTGAGCTAGGACATAGGATATGAATTACCTAGACACGGTAAGTCCTTGTTAAGTTTAAATCTGCTGGTTGCTAAAAAAAGCAATTACTAGAAAGTAGAAATCAAATTCTAAACCAACTATATTTGAAGTACTGAATGTTGCAAAAGAGATAAAAGAACTGGAAGAGGGATCTTTAGAAAAATGGAAGGAACAAATTACATAGAAATAAATGGAAATTGTTGAAACGTTATATGCAAAATAATGTTCAGCAAGAAGAGTGAGGTTTCAGACCAAGCAGGAACTCAGCAATGTATGTAATATTGGACTAATGAAAGTTACAAATAAGAAAAAATGTGTTGTATAATTTACATAAATGGAAATATGTTTTTTTAACATACGTTTGTCTGTTTCTTAAGTGATAATTTAATAAAGGCGTTTAATAAAACTGGTATGCCGAGTGCACAACATGTCCAGTCTACGGCCTGAATAACCCTCTCAAAGAAGTTCCAGAAAAGCCAAATTGATGGAGGTCAAGTCTGAGATTTTTGACACCATCCCCAGGATTCAATAACGCCTACACTGTTCTGAGTGAACACACGGCACAGAAATAACTCACACTTCTTCGTCCTTAGTTTTCCTACCGATTTTCTTGCAGCTTTAAATATAGACAGGGATTCATAAAGGTTACCACAAAAGGTAGACTACATGTATGTTTAGTGTAATCTTTCTGATCGACTAGAAAACACAAAAATGTGGTAGGGATGTTCTTGAATACACATCATGTACACTGAGTATAGGCGTTATGGAATCTGGGCACATAGTTAATTAGTTTAGTTGAGATACATTCCTCGACTTTGCATACAAGACTCGTTAGGTTGCTGGATCAGTAATACCCAGGATCTGTGATGGAGACAAAACTTTAAAAAAAAAAAAAATGCTCCCAGCAAGCATGAGCATATCAACCCCTATCATGCATACACCAAGCAGTCTGAATGAAGGTACCATGCTTTAACACTCTGATTCTACATCCACCACCTTGATTTAACAGTCTAGCACATTTTTTTGAATAACTAGTGCTTATCTATGCCTTTCCCTCTCTATCACTCTGCTCCTATTCAGTTTCCTTAACCGCAGATATTGTAGTCTTGGTTGCCATTTGGCTAGGGGTGCTTAACTGCTACTTATTCATTTGTATTCTATAGTTAAGAAACTGCATTTCTTTACATAGACAGATAATATTAAAAAAAACTTTATTTATGTAAGATAAATTTATCCTTCAGGTGAGAGGTAAAACTGAGGTCTCATCTGCTGTAATTGGTAGTAGCTCAGGTGGATATAAAAGATCCCACTGCATCAGTTGAAAAAAAGAGTAGGGGAAATACCCCAATTTCCTGGCTAAATTTTCCCTAGTAGTATAAATACCGCCTTAGGTCTCCTTTGAATAGAGGTCACTAACCCTAGTGGGACTAACCTGGTCAACAAAAGATAATAAATACATAAAAATTAAAATTAAATAAAAAATGTAAATGACCTGCTACAATTGTGGCATTCTACAGGGAACAGTACACTTGACCTTGTGAAATATCTGTTCCAATCTGCCCATGATGTAGAAAACCCACATATTAAAACTGCAATGTGGATAGTATGACCAATGTGGGAGCTGTAGCAGAAGTTTACTCTGCACTACAGTGAGAAGTGTTTTTTGGAAATGTTGGCAGGAAACCGGATATAGACAGTGGACTAATTTGCAGGACTAGGCTAGCAACTGTATATTTGTGTGAAAATCTGCTGAAATGCATTATTGTGGCCTTCAACTTTATTACAGTCAGATAAAAAAAGATGTCTGCAGAACTCATGGGTATGGGGGTTGCTTGTGAACAAGAATGACTGAGGCTATCATGGTCCGATTGTTATTTAGTTTTGCAAGAATAGTGTGATTTGCGTGAAACAAGATGCAATATTTTTTTGAATCACAATCATTTCACTTCCGGTATACACACTGAACAACCTGGCTATAACTGTTGGGTGACAGGAACTTGCCTGTAATAAAAGCTAATAAAATAATAAAAGCTACTGACCCTTTTTACATTTGTTCACTTTAAACAGTAATTAATCTGGTTTTGCAGGCCTAGTGTACATTTGTCTGAAGTAAGGGGACTATCTTTTCTGAGGGAGTAGACAGGCAAAGCAAAATTCCCATATTTGAATTGTGTATCCTTACAAGCATTTGCCTTTGCAGTTCACTACTATTTTATCAGTTGTATACAAGTATCCATGTACTTAAAAGCAGTTCTTCCTTGAAAAAAAATAAATAAATAAGATGACTGAATTTATTTCCTTAGTCATGATTTTTGTTCAGGCCATTATTAGCTGAAAAGGTTGGGGGGGTGCTCCAAAAATGCACCTCAGACCATCTAAAACCCCAATGGCTTCTGAAGGTTTCGTGGCCCCAGATTCATGATTTAATTCAATTATTTTCTCCATAGTTATTACAGTACAGTCAGACAGTCTGTCAAAGTGTGTTAAAACAACACATACAAAAAACTGAAGATTAAGACACAGTGTGAGAAAACTAGGAAAAAGTAATCTGTATGACATGGCAAGGCCAGGATGGGGACACCAGGGGAGACAGAAGATTGTGGGGGCACTATGTACTCCTTGGTCTAGGCCACCATTCAATGATGGCCATGCCTGGCACTCCTGGGAAAACTGATAACTCTGAAAGAATAAAGGTCTTTCAGAAGATGAAGACTAATGTTGCCTTATGGCAAGTCTGGTGATTTAGTTAAATGGAAGAAACCTCACGATAGATAAAAGGGAAATGGCGCCAGAAAAAAAAAATTACCAAGTGTCGGGCTGATAAGAATGGTATAGAATCTAACCATACTCGGACAAAAATAAATACATTTCTGTTTGTTGTCCCAAGGTATAAACAACTAATTGAACACACATTTTTGACTGCAGTCAAAGAGAATATGCTCCTTTACTTAAGAGTGGCAGCGTTGTCGCCTCACAGTAAGACGTCCTGTTAGATTCTCAGCTAGTGCGTCTTCTGTGTGGAGACATGCGTGAATGGGCATACCTTCGTTGAAGGTTGTGCATCAGGGCCGGCAACTCGGCATGTAAAAATCTACTGCCAATCATTAGCGGACCGGAGTTCCGCTGTGGTAACCCCTAACCGGGAAAAGCCGAAAGACACAACAACTTAGAGTGGCCACTTCATCCTAACTTCTCACTGACTACAGATCCCATCCATGAACAGTCCGTTCCAAACCTGCTGTACTTAACCAGCATAGTCCTGGTGTAATTCTACTGCATAACATTTAGTTGTTGGTTCCAATTACAAGAATCCTTTGTTGAAAAGATACTCCCATTTTTGCCATTGCCATCTGAGACTTTTTTTGTTTGCTATCCAGGTCACCACTGAAGGCAATGGATCATACAAATATAACCAGGTGATCTCCAGCCATCACAATATGGTGAAACATTCATGTGGGGAATGAGAAGTTTAAGTACTTCTCTAAAACATGGGTAAGAAACTCAAACCACCCACTATCCAGTGGTGGGTTACCAAGATTGCCTCCAGTTTTGGGGGTGTATTACATTCTCACAACACATTCCTCTCTTGTTTTTACCAATGAACATGGCACAGGGTCACAACAAAGAGTCCCTTGACTTTTTCAAGCAGTTTCTGAAGTATTTGGTGAAAGACGTACAACTAATTAGAGGTCAGGAATTTGGAAGTATTCTTCATGCTGCTGTTGTGGAAATGGGAAACGGAATCCTTCCCACTATGTGGGGCATTCTCGCTTCCAAACTAATTTTAAATCTCACATTGCTGGCAGCAAAAATGCACATCTACATCTGAATTTGCAGGCCAACAATATTCCACATACTTCATTAATAGTAATGCATTTCCAAGTTTACTTTAGGGAAAGGAAAATGCTGGCTAATTTTTAATTTTTCTTGACTTCCCCAATCGGGTTACTAACACAATTACTAACTGCACCACCCATCAACCAGTTATCAGGGAAGGATGACTTCCCAAAGGATACTATTATGCATTTCTTGGTATTTAGTTTTAGTCCATGGCTCTGACACCTGTTTGTCTGCTTCAGCCACCCCCGCAGAACATTTGTGTCAGTGTGAGATTGAATGACAGCTCCTAATTTGCAATCATCTGCAAATTTAGTCATCAAATTTACCTTAATTTTTCTTTCGGAAAAACTGACTCAAGCTCCTTTTGAGCCTGCAGATTCTGCTTCTTGGAAGACTGTTTTGTTGCTGGCTCTTACTTATGCTCGGAGGGTTTCTGAGCTCCAGGCCCTTATGGCCATTCCTCCTTTTTTTGTTTTTTTTTCATAGGGACAGGGTGTCCCTTTGTACCAAATCCTTCTTTTACATCCAAGGTGGTAAATGAGTTATCCTAAAAATCAGTCTTTACAACTCCCTTCCTTTTCCCTTCTCCACAGTTTGCTAGTGACAGGGTTGCGCATACCTTGAATTTGCACAGACAACTCAGGTCCTATTTGGGTAAACTAGGACTATTAATCAGTCTGATCAACTTTTTGTTTCCTTTCATCCCAGGTCTTTGGTTTTGACTATTTATAAGCAAAACATCTCCTCCTGGTCATTTAAGGTAATTTCTTTTTGTTATTCTTTTCATAAAAGTCTCTGTCTGCTTCTGTTAGAGCTAATTCTACTAGGGCTGTTGTCTTTTTTTGTGCCTTTTTCAATGGGTTTGCCACAAATTCCATCCTTGAAGCTGCTGGTTTGTCTTCAGTTCATACCTTTACTAAGCAATACAAGTTGGCTATGGTTTCTATGGCCAGAGCAGGTCTAGCTGAAATAATTTTACATAAGTTTGTTGAGGGCTCTTCTCAGCTTTCCACCTTCCATTCAATTTCTTGAGTTTTTCACTCTTCCTTTCTTTAATGAATACTTCAACAGTGATATAGAAGGGCATAGTACAGTTGTGTAAAATCGTACCATAACAGTAGATGTCCTTCTCTTCACTGTTGCAGTATTTGCTCCCTCCCTCCATCCCCCTCTTGTTTATTCTCTACTTTTTCCTACTGGTTGTGCATGGACTCCTTTGTCCTATGATGACTTTTCTCTTCTGGGGTAATTTATTTCTGTGTAATTGCATCCATACGTCCCTCTTATGCCCTACATTCTGTGTGGGGAGCATAAATGTGATGTACAGTATAAACAAGATCTCATTTAAAGCTCATCTATACTGGCCGAGTGACAGGCCATCCAGGGCAAGACATCCCTTCTTTAATGAATACTGCTGCAGTGAAGAGAAGGACATCTACTGTTATAGTAAGACTTATACAACTGTACTTTCTATTTGACCTTCTCTGTGGCTTCTGCACTGTCATTTCTTCACCTTTTGACAGTGTGCATTCGATCATCTGTCTCAGGCATTTAATCTCCATCACCTCTAGCCTTCTCCACTGCTCTGCCTTCACTGCCCAAATCTGTGTGCCATATAGAAATGTACTGATCACAGTACTGTTTTGGGCACCTTAGCTTTAAACTTCTTTGTCATTCTTCTGTCACACGCTACCTGGCTGCAGGGCCTCTAATTCTATCTTTGATGTCCTCGTTTACACACTGCCTCTCTTCAACCACATCTCCCAGACACCTGAAATTGCTAACATGTTCCATTACTTACGTTTGTCTCAGTTTTCAGCTTTTTCTGATATCCCATTTGCTGCCACAGTGACTGTACTTATTTTCATCCCATATGCCTTCAGTTTTTCAATACAGTCCCCCATTACTTGCTGAAGTTCCTGTTCAGTCTACCTGCAGTGCCACACTGTCTACATAAAACAGATTTATTGACTTAACCCCTCCAATCTGTTTGCTAATGTAGTCAATCACCAATATGAATAGCAGTAAGCTCAGAGCTGAGCCCTGATGCAGACCCACTTCCACTTGGAACCCCCCCCCCATAAGTCTGAACACAGTTCTTACATGTGTTATTGTATCTTTGTACACAGCCTGCACTAATTCTACATGTTTATTAGGACTTCAAACCATCACAGGACTACCTAATCAGCTTTCCTGACACCTTGTTATATGCTCTCTCCAAGTCTAGGAATACCTACTCAGATTCTTTCCTCATCTCCAGCTTATTTTCCACTCAGTTATGGGACAGTGTCAGCTTACTTAAATTCTTGCCCTGCAACAGCTGGAATTTAAAACTGCATTTATTATGAATCACACAATAAAGTGGTCAAGCCTTACTATGCGACTACCACATTCAATGTCAAAGATCCTCTCATCACTTCTATCTGAAGGTATTTGGGATTTAACATAAACCATTTGAGGTGTAACTCATGCTGGGCATAAGTACCAAACTGCTCCCAACACAGTACAGTTGTTACTCGGGTAACAAGGTAAAAGGTAAATTCAGGTCACAGTGTCTTACTACTACAGGGGATCCAATACTAGAGAAATCTTTACATTTGTTTACACTATACAACTTTATATGCAAACTGAAGAACAACTTTGTGCCTCTAGGAGCATGGAAATCTCCTCCTCATGTATCTGCTATCTGGTTGCTTTGATTCTCTACAGAGAGCTTCTTCCTCTAGTTTTCCTCTCATTCTCCAAAGGTTAGTGTGCACGAACACACTAGTCATGCTTCTTTGCGTCTCATCTACTACAGCCACAGCAATCACACAGTAACCTTCCTTTAAAGTTATCAGTTTGAAGTTCTTGCATAAACCTTCTGCAAATACTATTAATCATGCTTAATTTTCTAGCAGCTAAATATAGTTAACTTCCTTCCCTTTAATACCTTTTTTTTACTATTTTCAAAGCAACTCCTCTGTCACTATGTCTGCATTGTTAATCACATGACTTTTACTATTTTTTAAATTACTTCTTAAAAATCGCTACCTGCAGTCTACCTAAATACCCCTGTAGATGTCCATCATAACTAAACTAACCTTTTTTATAATATATATCATCACCCTACCAACATCAAAATTAGATAATCTAATTGAACAAACCTACTTATCTTTGTATTTCTTGGCTGGCTAACTACTTCAGAAATTGAAACTCAACTGCCTTTATGTTCAATAGGGCTATCTTGTAACATTGTAAACTATGCACCCGCATGTAAATGCAATGACCATTGTACTTAACTTGGTTAGATGTCTTTTTTTTTTTTTTTTTTTTGTTTTTCCTTTATATGTTGTCAAATGTTTTTATTTTGTGGAGCTTTTCTCCCCGGTCCTCTACTGAAAATGGCTTCCTGACTCAGTTGGAGTTTCCCAGTTAACCAGTGTCAAATAAATAAAAATAAATAAATATTCCTCTGCTAATATGATATGCTTCCACCCCTGAATAGGTTAGATGCTAGACAATTAAGTATTTGTCACTTAGAATTCTGGTCCTCTTCCTGAACAGCAACAAACCAACTGTCCATCACTCTAATTCTGGTCTACATCACTCAAAGTACTTCAAACAATATCTCTCCCCTGCAACCTGGTTACATCCCTTCCCCTTTGTAGGATTACAGTCCTAAGAATTGGTTACCTGTCCCTCCCAAACATGGTACCAAGCAGGTACATAAAACTTTAGTGCCCCTTACTTAGGCTCTGATAACAGTGAATCACTTCATAGGATGTTACTAGGCTACAGACCCAAGGGTCTTTACAAGCCTAGCCATTACATTCTAATATAATACTAGATGACAGATCTCTTCTATGCCTTTTTTTTTTTTTTTTTTTTTAAATCAAGAACTATCCTTGTCAGGACAGAAGCAGGGGTAATCCCCGGCAGAAATTTATGGTTTCCCATCCAGTCGTCCAGGTTGCGTTTAAACAGAGTCATTGGAGTGCTCTGCTTGTTGTGGACTGGGAGCCTATTCCAGAGGAGTAGCAACCTCTGAAAAATGTTATCCGTCTCTCTAGCAGGTCCTATTTATGTCACAAGCAAGACTGAGGTCCCTGGAACCAGGTGACTTTAGTCCTATTTGACTTACAGATGTGTAGCATTTCCATTAGATTTGGATCAGAGATAGCCCTGCAAGCCAGACATAAGTCTCCAAGTAGTCTATACACTACTGAGTATAGTGACAACAACTTCAGTCTGTCCGTATAAGACATGCTGGAGACCATGGATTTTTTTAGTTAGAAATCACTGAGGTCTCTCAAGTTGCAGTAGATGTCTGGTGCGGTACATACCAAAGGGAGAATTATATTCAATAATAGGCCTGATGAGGGATGAGTACAGGGGAGTTATAACTTTTTTTTTTACTCTTGAGGCTATGCCTTTGCTAATCAGGCGAGCAATGTAGAATGCTTTCCTCACTACAGTAGACACATGGTGGTCAAAGCTGAGGTCACAATCAACTTGTGTTCTCAGGTCTCTCACTACTGAATTGGTATGTAGGGTATTATTGTTTATCTTATAATCAGAAGGGACATTACTTTTGCCGAAGAGAATGATGATGCATTTCTTAGCATTTAGTTTAAAACTATGGCTTTGGCACCTATCGCCTATCATCACTCTGTGTAAGCCCTTTTTGGAGTATGCTGACATCACTAGGGGATTCAATTATAGCACCTAATTTGCAGTCATCCGCAAACCTGGTTAGCCACAGCCCCTTCATTTTGGCCTGGAAGTATATGCCAAACAAGAGGGGGCCCAGAACTGGCCAGTGTTAGACCTCAATGGTGACAGATCTGCTGGTATAGGTGAAGTCTCCCTCTTTAACTGCATGTTGTCAATCTGTGAGGCAGTTTGCAACCTACCTGACAACTTAGGGGTTGATATTCAACTAGGATAAATTATTAGTGATGCCTGAAAGTGGGATAGTATTGAAGGCCTTGGCCAAGTCCAGATAGGCTGTGTGCATGGCTTTGCCCTCATCTGTGGCTCTGGTTATGTTCTCAAAGAAGTCCACCAGATTTAGCAGGCATGAGCTGCCCTTAACAAAAAAAAACTGTGACTGATCCAGGGTTTGGAGGTCACCTATATCCTTGTTTATGAAGTCCACGATGATTCGTTCCATTGCCTTACAGATGAGGGTGGTTACACTTATGGGTCTATAGTTACCCGGGTCTGTTGCAGAGACACCTTTGTGGAGAGGGATAACAGTCACCATTTTCCATTCAGTGGGGAACAAAGCCAGTACTCAGGATGTGGTTGAATAGGGTGCCCAATGGAGTAACTAGCTCTTGTTTTAGAACATTTAGAACGCAGCCCGGAATGCCATAGTGTCCCATGGAGAGTGTTTTCTTAGCCTTGGAGACAGCATTGATGACTTGCTGTTTGGAAATGCAGAGAGGAGGAAATTATGATGACATGCTTTGTGGTACGCCGGGGGGGGGGGGGGGGGTTCATCAAACCTGTCTGCTAGCAAATTTCCGCAGGGTCAGTGTGTGTAACACCATCCACAATTAGTTCGGCATACATCCGAATTGTACCTTTTAGGTTTCAGATTTAGCCTTGGCTACGATTGCTAAGTTTTTCTCATATAGTGTCGCTTTCAAGATTTTATGAGTTGCATTATTTGCTTGTTTAGGCGTATGAAGGTGCTCTTCCAGTTCTGGGATCTCACCTTCATAGTTTATTAATGCTAGATGTCCACCAGGGTGGTTTGCTTTTTTTTTGAGGATTTTGCTTTAATCCTAATCAGGCACAGCTGTGTCTATACATTTCTGTATATGTTTCTACAGGGCATCAGTGTATACCTTAGTATAGCTGTCAATAACATCTGTAGAAACTGGAGCTTGGAAGTCTATTGTACCATCTCTCAGGAGGGTACAGTTAGCTTTGGTGGAGTTTTATTAGCATGACTTCTCCTTTGGGGAGTTCTGGTGCTATTGCTTCTTCCAAAGTGACTGATTTATGACTGGATTCAACCAGTGGGGGCCTTACACTTGAGGGGATGCAGTTATCACTCATATTAGTAAGGATCAGGTCAAGAATACTGGATCCCCTTGTGGGGTGGTACACTATTTGTTCCAGGAACTTTTTTGTGTGGATGAGTTTGGGTTTGTATAAAAGTTTCCCAATTAATGGAGTGATAGTTGAAATCACCTATGCCTAGGGTGTTATGCTGTACTTTGTCCCAAGTAGGTCTAAGTACGCTGTATGGGCATTATGGCTCATGGAAGGGGACCTGTAACAGATGATGACATGAAGGTGGGTCTTACCGGTGGTAATTTGGACTTGGAGTAACTAAAGAGTCATCTTGTCTAACCTGTCTAGAGGTGAGGTGTAATTATCTCACACCTTCAGTTTGAAAGTGTGGAAGGCACTGTAGCCTTGCAGGGCCGGGGTACTTTCTGCAGCCTTGAACCAGATTTCTGTGACTGCACAGATGTCAACATCTTCCAGGGAGAGGTGCGCTTCCAGAAAGGTACAGTTTCTGATGTAAACTCCTAGCATTTAGCAGCATGACCTTTAGTTTCTTTGTGTTTGAAATTTTCACATTGGAAATTTTGCCTAAAAAGGTATTATGGGAGAGGCAAGTGCCTTAGCCAGTAACCTAAAGATCCCAGGTGAAGACCATCTACGGCAAAGTAGCGTGGTATATCAACCATGTCATCCCAGACTGACAGGAACGGAATCCTCTTAGAATGACCAGAAATTAAGTCAATTATTTAAGTCAATCATTTTGGCCGGCCACGGTGGTGCAGTGGTTAGCATTGTCACCTCACAGCAAGAGGTTCTCCGGTTCGATCCTCGGCTGGGGTGCCTTCTGTGTGGAGTCTGCATGTCCTCCCTGTGGTCGCGTGGGTTTCCTCCCACATCCCAAAGACATGCTGTAGGTGGATTGGACACTCCAAATTGGCCCTAGGTGTGAGTGTGTGCTTGTGTGTGCCTTCCGTGGAAGGTTGGGTGCCGGGCTGGCAACTCGACACTGTAAAACTTCACTGCCAATCGTGAGCAGACAGGTGATCCGCTGTGGCGACCCCTAACCGGGAAAAGCCGAAATAAGAAGAAGATTGAAGTCAATCATTTTCTGTCTATACAGTGGTATCATCCTAGCTGAAGGTAAAATGCTGCACAAAGCCAGGGACATACCTGCCTGTGACACATGAGAGCTCAATCGTGTCTCTCCTCATATAGCCCAGAGAGGTAAGTCTCAAGTCGTTCACACCAACATGAACTATGACGGAGTCATAACAGTACTCATTATTGAGAGACTTGAGTGCATCTGCAATTTGATGAATCCTTGCACCAAACAGAACAGCTGACCATAGCCTTATCCTTGTTTAACCTGGCGGGTTGGGCGTCTATGTGCCTCACTACAGAGTCACTTACAACTAAAACATTTGGAAAAGATGTGCATTTCTTTAAGAGCTTTTTTGGCGAGACATGTGCTAGTGTTTTTGTGTGTACTGGGTGTTGTGTTGGATGTAACAAGTTTGTGTTTTGGAGGTTTCTTGTGTTTAGGCAGGTTTCTAGAGAGTACCTCCGCATATGAAGGTTTATGTGTTGGGTGCAAATTATGAGTAGGAGTTGTGGTGGGTGCACTGACAACCTGTTTAGTGTTCCTGTTCTGGGTGCAAGAGAGCAGTGATTCCAGATTTATAGCGTAGGAGCATCTCTCGCAAACTGTACCCGAGTGATTTAGGAATAAGGGGTTGTCAGTGTACATGAGCCAGTTACTACACTGCCTCAAAAAAAAAAAAATGTTGACCTACACTGAAAAAAAAAACATGTTGACCAGACTGGCAGGAGAAACAGAGGGGAACAGACAGTCCATAATGCAACATTTGAACCAGGTACTACTGCAGATAAGGAGAAAAAGGACTGGAGTATCTGGCAGGGAGCTATATTTAAGGGGTCTATGCTATGTGGTTTACAATACGAGGTCTATAAAAAAATGTGATCTATGAAGTCTGATGTTGATAGGTAAGAGGTAAAATCTATGCTGGGTGGTTCACGAAAAGTTAAGAGCTGTTCTGCTAGATAGTAGCCGTTTCTAAAGGAAAACACGACTATTGGCACTTTTGCATCTAGAAGGGCCAAGGGTTACTCTCCCTGCACAACGGTGCGCTACATGCAGCCAATACAAAGAAACCAATGATAACACTCAAACTGAATCCTGAACCAATGAGAGAGAACAAGCAGAGCCCTGAAAGCAGTAACCATAAATTAGAGAGTCATACTGTACACACCTGCCACGACGGTACGGGGGCTTTTCCAAAGAAAGATGTCCCGATTCTTTTTAGTGCTCCAACCACAACTAGAACTGGATTCAGCCAGTCTGAATCCAGTCTATACTACGGCCAACAGAAGTGCAAGAGAACAACAGAAAAGAAGCAGAATATTTAATTTGAGAAAAAAAAAACAAAGTGAAAGAAAGCACACAGTTTGCTCTTAAACAGATTATAGAACAGGGTAAAACAGCAGAACAGATCTTTCTGTCAATTTAAAAAAAAATAAAGCAGCAGTAGGGGTGCAATAGTTGAAGTGCAGCAAACACAGTATTTAAAATTGACTTAGCGTTCATAGTTCTCTTGGTTGAACAGAGGAGCAGAGGCTGATTGCCTTTCTAAGACAAGCGCCAAACTGTGCAATCTCAGAAGTATAACACAAACCACAGCAGCTAATACAAAGAAAACAAGGAAAATACTCAAACTGAGCCCTGAACCAATGAAAGCTCTCAAACTGAGCCCTGAGGCAATGACAGAGTAAAAGCTGAGCCCTGAAATCTGTAACCTTAAATTAGATAGTCCTACTGTACGCTCCTGCCACAAGGGTATTGGGGGGGGGGGGGTTCAAAGAAAGATGTCCTGATTTTTCAGAAGGTATTTCCCTTTCCATGTTATCTTCCTATGATTCTCCTAAAGTTAGGCTCCACTACTGGAGCCACCACAGAAAAACTAATCTGTTCTAGGACAGCAGAAGTGATTAGCTACAAAACAGTCATGTGACTCTCTTACATCACCCTACACTCTCACATGCCATTGTGGTCTAAATGCTGTTCAGGCCTGGCAAAGTCTAAGAGGTAATGGTAATGCTCTCTGAAGTCCTCCACATTCTGGCCAACTCTACTTGTAAATAACTGTTCATTAATCTTTAGAAAGATTCCTTATCTAAAATCATAGCTCCTTGTATTAGCCATACTTACACAGGTGCTTTAAAAGGTATAAACTAAAATATGTTATTTCTATGCAAAATACTTTATAAAACTAATGCCTGGCATATAGAAATCTTCCTCACAAAGATGGTCTTCCAAGGGGATACTTTTAATGTGCACTTGTATTTTGATCCAGAAATATTTTAAATAGACTGACTTATGAGAAGCAAATTTTCAGCCAGCACAAATGCATCATAATGGTGCAGTTTTAAAACTAGAAGCTGCCATACTCAAAGGTACACTTTACAAAGAGGAATGCCTTTTATAGTAGCATTTTTCTAATGCTTGCCTCTGTAATAAAGCATCAGGTCAATAAGTATGCAAACAGCTTAGGCAGTAGAATGCCGTTGCACCCACTATATCATCTTCCTGCTAACAAATGAATTAAGCCTATAAACAGCTTACAAGACTCTAAACGAAACAGGCAGCCTGCAACAGCAGCCCTGGCCTCAATAGGAAATGATGTGGTGAGCAGTGGGTTAACACACAAGCAACCAAAGGAAATTATCAGAAAGATGTGAATAAAAAAATGGCAAACTTCTTTCTACTGGTAGAATGATTGGGGAAAGACATAATGGAAAAAAAAATGTCTCAAAAAATAAAATTGTTTACACATTAAGAACAAACATTAAATTTTCCACGTGCTATTCTTTGATGCAAGAAAAAAGTCAGTCTAATCACTTTAATCATTTTACACACCCAAAACATAAAGCAAAGTACAACAGTTACATATGTAGGGTGCATGCATGCACACACACACACACACACACACAGAGACCCAGAGACACACACACACACAGACAGAGACCCAGAGACACACACACACACAGACAGAGACCCAGAGACACACACACACACACAGACAGAGACCCAGAGACACACACACACACAGACAGAGACCCAGAGACACACACACACACAGACAGAGACCCAGAGACACACACACACACACACACAGACCCAGAGACACACACACACACACAGACAGAGACCCAGAGACACACACACACACACAGAGAGACCCAGAGACACACACACACACACAGAGAGACCCAGAGACACACACACACACACACAGACAGAGACCCAGAGACACACACACACAGACAGAGACCCAGAGACACACACACACACAGACAGAGACCCAGAGACACACACACACACACACACACACACACACACACACACACACACACACACACACACAGAGACCCAGAGACACACACACACACACAGAGACCCAGAGACACACACACACACACACAGAGACCCAGAGACACACACACACACACACAGAGACCCAGAGACACACACACACACAGAGACCCAGAGACACACACACACACAGAGACCCAGAGACACACACACACACACACAGACCCAGAGACACACACACACACACAGAGACCCAGAGACACACACACACACACACAGAGACCCAGAGACACACACACACACACACAGAGACCCAGAGACACACACACACACACACACACAACCCAGAGACACACACACACACACACACACAACCCAGAGACACACACACACACACACACACACAGAGACCCAGAGACACACACACACACACACACACACACACACACACACACAGACCCAGAGACACACACACAGAGACCCAGAGACACACACACAGAGACACACACACAGAGACCCCGAGACACACACACACAGACAGAGACCCAGAGACACACACACACACAGAGACACACACACACACAGACAGAGACACACACACAGAGACCCAGAGACACACACACAGAGACCCAGAGACACACACACAGAGACCCAGAGACACACACACAGAGACCCAGAGACCCAGAGACACACAGACACACAAACACACACAATTAGCCTCTCAGACATTCTAACCCCAGAGGACAGTCTGTAGCAGACCTAGTCTCAATAGGAGATGCTGTGGTGAAAAGAGGGTTAATATATATAATGCAACCAAAGGAAATGATCACAGAATTGTATAAACAAGTGACATCAAACTTCTTTCTATTGGGAAAATCCTATCAGAATCTTATCTCTTTCCAGGATGATCTGCGGAAATAACAGGGCAAGCTACGTTAACACTGGTACATAAATCTTCAGTTTATGATCAACAATCCTACAAAGCCAAAGCTTTGGTTTCTGCAGTAAATTTGTAAACATTCCTAGACAAAACTCCATGTTCTCATAAACATTTATATGCAACAATACAGTAAGAAAAGTAACGGTGCAAATAAACATTTACGGGAGTAGGTTACATGCCAACAAAATGGCAGTGTTAAATGAATTACACTCTATTATAAAAATGGAACCACTTGTGAAAATGCAAATCCACATTAAAAAATAGCCAACTAACTGATCAGCACATCAACATTATCATGCAACTTCACAACAAGCTTTGCAAAGTCCCAAACTCTTCAAGATATTTTATCAAACCAGACCACTCGTCTCTGCAAAATGAAAAAAAAAAAATAGAAAAAAAATCTGTCAAAATAAAAAGTTCTAAAAACAACTGCACAAGTGTTTTAATACTGAGGCTAGCAGTTTGATCTTACTGCTCATTTCTAACCCATCAGCATTTTTACCACTACAAATTCTACAGGGCTGACTGTGTTGGGCTAAGATACTACAACAAGGCACAGAAACAATGCATGCAAACGACAGAGTACACGTCATATGAAGAATTAATTATGTATGCTGGTAAGAACTCATAATAATATGGGAGGGGGTCATGTCTGGCAATGTCTTGTTCTTTCTCAGCCTGGTTTATGACCTGAACATTTCTTTCCCTACCCTGCTACACGTACACTTCATTACTACCGAGGGACAAAAAGGATAATGGGATGAGCTTTATGCTTACGTTCAGTTTCAACAAATCACTACTCCTTCCTCACTAAAATCACAGCACTTTCCTCCAAAACATACTGCAGAGCTAGGGACAAGCAGAAAGTTGGACACCAGCAGCGCTATAAATATTAACTTCTATACACCAAGTAGCAATGAATACATATGTGAACTTATCTTAGGGATAATTTATGTACCCCATACATAAATGGCTTCAATTTATTAACATCTGCAGTAAAAACAGCCAAGGTAAACTCTGAGAACATAAAAAATAATCACACTGCTTTGCTAAAAACAAAGCTAACTACTGACAGATATGGGCACTGTGGCAGGACTGACAACGTGTCTCAGAATGTTCTTATCAAGTCTTATCTTCTGCCTGTATCAAAAAACATCCATACAGCACTCTCATCAAAACTTTTATTTTCATTCTGCCTTGTGTAGTGCAGCCCACTACCACACCCAGCACAATATCACCTTTTCCTTCACCTGTTATTACAAAGTTGTGCACTTCTTATGAAATGTAATCATATTCAGTCTGTTTCACTAAGATCCTGGCTACTGTCCAACAGACTTTACCTGGGAATAGTGATGCACTTTGTATTGATGCTCTCTGTGGTGATGGCCTTCTCTAACTCGTCCAGCTGTCCCGTCTTCTTTAGCTTCTTCACCAAACTCTTAACAGCCTTTTCACACCACTTCTCCTCTGGCCCATTCTGCTCCCCTTTCTTCCATCCCAGTAGCCTTTTGACAATCGGAGGAGTGAATGGCAGGATGGAAGTCATCGCTTCAAGTTCTTAGTAGAGCGCACAAATGGACCCAGTTACGCAGGACAACAATACAAATAAAATTTCCACAACGCACACAGAACTAATTCCAAACAACTTTTTCTCTGTATTACTGTCCTGTTCTAAACAAGCTAAGAAGCATACCAACACTTAGTTGATCACTTTCCCCACTATAATATGCAAATAGTACCAATCCGCCCAACAACTTAGATCCTAATTACTATTACTTCTGGTTTTATCCTCCAGAGTTCTCACTTCCCGTGTCAGAGGTGATGCTTATGATACAATCCCTTAAGGGTGCTTATGACCACAGTCTATCATTCTCTTTTACCGTAGAGCAGTGATTATTGCGATGAGGACGAAACTTTACTGCCTTCCGAGTCCGACCCTAGTTTACTTAGGTCAACAGATCCATCCGCCTCCCACTTCTTCCCTACTACCGCTACTGCTGCTATCGTTTCTGCTACAAGGGAAGGAGAACGAAGAGCTTACTGGGTTCAGTGAGCTGCTGTCACGCCCCACCCCATCAGTCTGCCCCTCTTGTTAATGTGACACTCACCCCCACCCGGCAGAGCAGATGAGACTGAGGAGGCGGGAGGCCTGAATTAGGGGCCAAAATCGTGCACCTAAGTTACTACTGCAGGAACCGTGCTGTTTATATTTCAATCTTTGGATAAATGAAGGAGTAGGAAGAGAAGCGAAGGAACGAGACAGTGCTAAGTTTTGTGTATTTTGGATTAACGCACCTTTCGTTATCACAGTTCAGCCTGTTTGGGTGGTGGGATGGTCCTTTCATGCTGCTTCTAACTTTGTTCTATCTTGTCTCACATTATATTTATTTATTTTGTAAAACGTATGTCTGCTCATTCCAGAGACCATGGCTGAACTAGCATATTCTGCCCACGTAATTCCATAACTTTTGATAGTTGGCAGGCTGCTGACTTCTTAGTTTAACGTCTGGGTTTTGCATTTTAAAACAGTACAGTAGCCTGGTTGTTTTGGAATTGTGCAGCAACTTCCAGATTGTTGGTGTCCCTGTCTCCTAATAGCCAGAGCTTTCTGATTTGTACTTCTACAGTACAGTACTACAGTAGTTTCCCCTTCCTAACACCCACAAATGTATTTTCTGCTGTGGTAAATACCCAGACAACGGTGTAGCTAGGCATACTCACTGTATTTAAAGTGGGCACATTTTTTCTGAGCATCTCTCAGAAACTGTATAGTTTAAGCAGTACATGATTGTTTACAGTTGTCTGAACTATTGTCTGTTGTGCAGTGCTATACAAAACATGCTTTCCTTAAGAAGAAGGTACTTCTAAAATAGCCTTTTATGGTTACAAGTTACAGCAACTGAAAATAGTGTCTCTTTCCGAAGGGCATAGGGGCAACGTTTCTGAGAGCGGAGTAAATTTTCAATGATATATGTGTGTGGTGGGGAAAACCCCTCCAGGTTTGAGTACAAAGTATAAATTTCTGGCTACCCCTCTGTATCCAAGCACGAATACACACATGATATATTGAGGAACCCTTTAACTAGTGATGTATCACTCATGCCTCATTCAGGACACAGATTTCTTTGGTAGCTCATACTTTTATGTACCCTTTCAATTTCATTTATGTGTCTGCAGCTGGAACAAGTACCATTGCACTTAGTAAAATATCATCACCTTTAAAAGTAATCTGTATACCAAGGCCATATGTACTGCATATCTGGTTACACTTGTGTTCTTGAATTTCATTAGTGTTTTTTTTTTTTTTTGTTTGTTTTTTTTTTATAACCTCCTCAAGAAAAGTGTACTATCCTTTTATTTCCATGGGGATTGGTGCTGTTTGCTGGGGAGAATACTTCCTTATCGTGTGGGGTTTCTCTGGGTGCTCAGGTTTCCTTCCACATTCCCAAGCAATGCAGAAGCTAGACTGAACAATCTAACTTGGCTGTAGGTATGAGTGTGCTTGTGTGTTTGTATGTGTGGTATGAAAGATCACCCGTGGAATGGCTAGCCAAGTGGCAATGTGAACATTGTCTCTAGATGACTGCCACTTATTGAAGTGAAACCCCAACCTCATGCAAAACTAGAAAAAAGAGGTTGTGGATGGATACTTCCTTATGCTGCACTCAATCCATTTCCCATCCTTTGATTTGCACAGCCCTGTTCTTTTGCATTACTTTTAGTTTGAACTATACTGCTGTCATGCACTTTACAGAAACCTTTGTAATAGTCATGTTGAACATCTATGCTATGTTCATTCTGTCTTGTAAAGTAGACAGTTTAAGTTCTTGTAGCCTGAGATGTTCCTCATTAGATCAGTATTGCAGTAGGCATTACTGAACAGGACATGTTTTACCAAAGAATGGACATTCCTTTCTCCCTGTAAGTCCGTTGTTAGCACAAGAGTGCATACTGGTATATGACAGATGGATGGATGTGAAAAAACTTGTACCTTTTTTGTCATTTAGTGCACTTAAGAAGACTTCAAACCAGCTCAGTGTCATGTGTTCGGTGGTTAGTTTTAGAAAGACAATTGGGCAAACAAGTATCCCTGTTGAGGCATATTTCTTTTTTTCTTAAGAAATGTTTATTCAAATTTACTTATGTCTGTCAGCAAGGAAAATGTTTGCATGGTAGACAGATTCCCCCACAAGGATGCCATTTTTCTTTTTTTTTTAAGTGGATCATCAAAGCAGTAGGTACTGTCAGACTCGCTTGTAGTTTATTCTTAAAACCTTAAGGAGTAGGTAAAAATTAAAAAAAAATGTAGAGAATAAGTGCCATAAACATAATACACGTGAGACTATAGCAAGTGAATCTGTTTCATTGGGCATCCCCCCTCAGAGGAAAAGAAAAAAGGCACTGAAAGAAGAGTCCAAGGAATACCAGACTTTACCCTCTATTCTGTGGTCAGACATCTCCACTAATGCGATTACACAATCTTTTATTATCAGTCCATTTTACTCCAGGCAAAGCGTCATCTTATCAAACTCACTTTCTGAATGTGACCCATAGGAGCATGTCCACTACAAGAGAGCTTCTCAGAATTCTGGGTTTCATGGCTTCCTCCATCCACTAAACTTCATTCCATAGACCACAGCTGCTCTGTTCTTGCACTTAAACTGTGGCAATACATGCCACATGATCTTACTGAATTTAGAGACAAGGACTTCAGACCTCTGTTCAAACAGTACCTAAATAAACAATATAAATGTACATGTTAGGACACAGGCCAGGTCTCCTAACTTCCATGGTTGCACTATTACATTACATTCATCCCAAAAAAGCTTGGCTGCTTAATCTCCTTTCCCATCTGCCCAGTCCATTCCCTACTATATATCTAATATCTGCTTCTCTTGCTATTACCACCAGACCACTAAGATCCAACAACAAAATCACTTGCAGATCACTAAAGCCTATAACTCTGCTGGTGAAGCACTATTCTCTTGCACCATAGCCAAATTATGGAACTCCCTCCCACCCACAATTGCCTCCGTACCATCATGCACCCACTTCAAAACTTTACTAAAAGCGCACCTAAAAACATGCTGGCTATGCCCTTGCAACTCCCACTCTAATATCACCCACCCCATCCAACTACTACCTTTCTTTCCACTCCACTAACTACCTTGATTTTAGCAAGCTCAGATGCTCATAAGCCTAGTACTTATACAGCAGGAACTTCTTATTTTAACATTTGTTAATGTCTGTTATGTACTTCACAGATAAAGATTCTAGCTGTCTACTGATGTACTATGTTCTTCATCTGTAAATATGTTGTAAGTAATTGCTATGTAAATTGTTAATCGCTATGTAATCCAATGTAACTACTGTCTGTTTATTTTAACTGTGGAGCTTTTCTCCCCGGGCCTCCGCTGAAAATGGACCTACGTCCAGTCGGACACTCCCGGTCAACAAATATAAATAAATAAAATAAATAAATAAATAAATTAGCTCTATTGTTGTAGTTCTTAATATTCTATAATTTCTACTCTCTTCACTGTTAAAATT